>NC_048597.1:212119481-212326981 GCF_003668045.3 Cricetulus griseus
GCAGTAGATTTTAGAAACGATTGGCTCATTTCTATGGACTATGGTTGTAGTGGGGATTTGCTCTGCCCATGACCTGGGCTCTGCCCATGACCTTGGGCTATCTGGCCTGATAGAGGCGGTGCTTCTCACCTGCCAAATAGACCTCTTAAAAAGGAAGGAGGTGGGGTAGCCCTGCTCTCTTGAGTGGTGAAGACACTGCTCTCTTGAGTGGTGAAGACATGGGCAGGCAGTGTGAATCAGTGTGTGATTGGTCCCCAGATTTCCAAGGACTCTGCAACTGAATTTACTATATCCTTTATTTGTCAGAGCATTTCCCCCCTTTTTATATCTTAATAGGTTCTTGATACCCTTTAAATAGACACGTGGATTTCTCACTACATGTGGTAGTTTTTTTGGGTTTTTTTTTTTCTTTTTGCAGAGTCACACATTATGGAATAGTTAAATCCACTTTAAGACAGCAGGGAAGACTCACAGATGTGGATTCCACCCCCAATTTTGTGGCTTATTACATCTCCTTGTCTCTAAAGAGAGGCAAGTGTTTTCTTCCTTATTTTTGGTTATTTTATTCTTTTATTGACTTACTTGTTTTTGGTAGAGACTATATTGAATCAGAATGAGAAAATGATAGATTTTGTAAAAGTATCTACCACAATTTTAGCATCCCCCCCCAAAAAAAATTAATAGTAATACTCATACTGGGCCAGACTGAACTTAATTATTAAAACAAGAAGGATTTTAGCTCTAAGTAAACAGCTATGAAAGTTAATTTCCAAAGGTATTATGCAGCACTTTCTGGGTAGAAAGTAAGAGAAAATAATGAGATTTAATTTTGGCTGAAGGGGGAATTTATTGTGAAGGTGGGATGTAAGAATGGCCTTGTGGAAGCCAGAGGCAGAGGGATCACTGGAATCAGAAACACTCGAGACCTGGAGGCTGCTCCACAGAGTCCTGGTCAAACTGCTGAAAATGTTCAGTTACCTGCCCTGTCTGGGAGTCTGTCGCTGAGGCGTGTGGCCTCTAACATTGATGGTTTCCCCATCTTCAAGTCTTCAATCCTGCTTACTCTAAGTTCCAAGTTTTCATTTGCAACAAGCATCCCCATCCACTGAGTGATGTCACCATGTATATGGATGAGGTAAGCTAGTCCTTAGAGGTAGAGGTGGGTAACTGGACTTCTAAACTAATAGATATGCAGGGCAGATTCCCAAGGACTTATCTTAGGAAAACTTCCATCTCAGAATCTTGACAGTCAGTTTATCTATTAAAACTGGCATCACCCACTCTGTTATTACTCTGAAGCAATTTCTATTCTATCCAAAGATTTGGGAATCCCCTTGCTGAACAGGAAAACCCCACTGTGTAACTTCCTGCTATTTATACCATAGGGTTCAGTCCACAGTTGCTGTTCCACATTAAATAAGAGACAGAAAACAACAACACAACATCTCCAAGTAGAAATGATTCTTACAATCAAATTTGAAACTCAACCAAACTCCAAATTCACTGGGCATCATTCCTGGGCATAGCTGTCGGAGAGCTCAGCAGGAGTCTAATCAGAAATTATTTTTGACCCAGAGAAAAGTCATTTATTCTTTTCCATTTGGGAATAGATGTGTAATATAAACATGTCGTCATTCTGGCAATGATGCTAATCTCTTTTAAATTAAATTAGGCTCCCTGACTACTAAACACCACCAATCAGACTCCTCCTTTTCATGACCACATTAAAGTCTGCAAAACAATCCTGCTTTGCCTCCCTGGAATGTTTGTTTACATTTCTTGTGTTTCTCTTTGGTTCTCAGTTGTACCCAGATCTTGCAGAGTCTATCATCCTGTTCTGCACCAAGTTCCATCTACCTATAAGTATTAAGGGTGTAGTGAATTCTAAGAGGACTGAGAGAGTCTTGAAGAATATCAAGGTAGTTGACAGCAAGCATAGGGCTGCTCTTCTAGCAGAATGCATCCCCCATATTGAGCTTCCTTCTGAAACAAATGTGACAAGCACAGGTGATCTAAGGTCTGAGTTGCTAGGTGAGTTCTAGAAGTATGCATGGCATACTTTATGTATGCTCACACCATCAGAAATAATATGCAGGCCTGAGCTCATGGCAGCTGAGGCTTGATGGGGATGTCCTCTGTATATATGTTTCTCTTATTGCTTGATGAATAAAACACTGTTTGGCCAATAGCCAGTAGAGGCAGGAAGATAGGCGGGACTAGGAGATGAGGAGAATTCTGGGAAAGGTAGACAGAGAAGTGCTGCAATAGGACACCATGTAGCCCGCCAAAGGACTAACAGGTCCGGGAATTCTCCAGTAAGCCAAGACCATGTGGAGATGCATAGATTAATAGAAACTGGTTAATAATTAAGACAGGGCTAGCTAATAAGATGCCCTAGCCATCAGCCAACAGTTTAATAATTAATATAGCCTCTCTGTGTGCTTATTTGGGGCTGAATCTGTGGGACCTGGAGGGACAAGAAACCTCCATCAACAGTGGCTGCCTGCACCTGCCCTGCACAAGACTGCCTGTCAACATCCAGTCACTGTGGCAGAAGGGCTCCCAGGGTTCTGCCCCTTCTGTCAGAGTATTTGGCTGTTGATGGATGCTGAAAGAGGAGCATCATTGTCCTCATTGCTGTTGTGGGATATTTTGCACAGTGTGAAGGTGTATTGCTGTGATCGTTGTAATAAAAAGCTGAACAGCCAATAGATAGGCAGGAGGTACAAGTGGGACTTCCAGACAAAGAAAGGAAGAGGAAGAGATAATCAAAGCACAGAAGAGACACCAACAAGACATGGAGGGAATCAGACATACAGAATGAAAGAAATGTAAAAAGCCACGTGGTAGAACATAGACTAATAAAAATATGAATTTAAGTTATAAGAGCTAGTTAGGAACAAGCCTAAACTGAAGGCCGAGTTTTCATAATTAATAATGTCTCCATGTCATTATTTGGGAGCTGGCTGGCTGGCTGGCCAGACGGAGAAAGACTCACTACACAGTGCTATAACCATTGGTGAGTTTCACTTGCTCCAGTGGATACCTCCATGATCATGTTGCTTGGTCCTTGTTAAACTCAGTGGGTCACAAAACAAAATCAAAATGGCAGAAGGAGCTGAGGAGATGACTCAGTGGGAGCCATGAGGCTCTGAGCTAGCATACCCAGGTAACAAATACATGGGAACCTGAATTAGAATGCCCAGCACCTACATAAAATCCTGAGCATGACATAAACCCAGTGTTGGCGAGGAAGAGACAGGTGGATCCTGAGAGTTCACTGGCCAGCCAGCCTGTCCAAAAGAACCAGATTTCACTCACTCAAAGACCATGTCTCAGGACATTAGAGACACACAGAGATAACCCACCCACATCCTGGTGGGGGAGGTCCTTCTGTGTATGTTTATCTTCTTATTGGTAGCTGAATAAAGTACTGTTTGGCCAATGAGGCAGTAAGTTAGGCGGGACTAGGAGTCGAGGAGGATTCTGAGGAACGTAGTTAAGAAGTCTTGTGATCCAGGCAGGAAGTGACATAGCAGGCAGACTCATATATAAGCAAGGACAAGAAGAAAGTCATCCATTTCTCTTGCTCTTCCTCCTGGTCTCTGCTCTGAAGTCACCATGTGATCTGCCGGCAAGAGAGGGCACCAGCAGGAAGTGTCCTCGATAAGATAAGTCTTATAAAATATATAGGTTTATGATAATTAAGACTGAGCTAGCAGATGAGAAATCCTAGTCATTGGCCAAGCAGCATTTGTACCTAATATAAGTCTCTGTGTGTTACTTGGGGCCTTAACATGGCAGTGGGCAGAACTTGGGTGGCCTGGCAGAAAGTGCCCATGTGGCTGCAGGGCTCAGGCAGCTTGGTGGAAAGACTTATTGTTACAACATCCTGCTCTGGTCTCCACTGGAGTATACATGGTCATGTACACTTAAATAGTCAGATGCACGAAGCTCACACACACACACACACACACACACACACACACACACACACACACACACACACACACACACACACACACACACCATAGAGAAGCAGGAAGGGGACTTGGGAGGAAAGAGGTAATGGCAATGGCAGGAAAGGGGGAATAAGTGTAAAAGTGTAAGCATAATACATGTACATACATTATACATACATAATACATTCATTATATGCATTATGAAATCTTCAAATAATAAATTTTAAAATTTCAAAAGAAGCAATGTGTGTGATGTTTGTTTGATGAAGCAATTCTGCACTTGCTTTTTAGGGACAAATAATTGTAGTATAACAAATGTAACCCCTGTAATTGGCTAAACATGGGGTGACCACATGACACAAACCCCAGGGTCTCCCTGCTTCTGAGCACTTGGCTACATCATTGTGTCTGAAAATAAATATCCATGAAGCTGAATGGTAATTCTCTCGATGTTTCATGAATACACCTGTTTGGAAAACCACAGCACAACCAGTCATTCCTATGACATTTTTGCATTCAGGTCAGAGAGTATTTGTCATTACAGCGGATTAAAGGCATGGGGGCCAGAGGCCGGCAAGGGAGCTGTTGTTTGGACACAGTACATAATCTGAAGCTATAATTGTCTCCCTTTGCTCCTCTATGTGTAGCCCGAGACCCTTTGGGACACAATCTGTAGCTCTTTGTTCTAACACATTGCTATCTTTTTAACTTTAGGTGAGATCACATTGACCTATTTATATTTATGGGACATCTGTCGCTCTGAAAATCCTTGGTAAAAAAGAATGAATCAGACCATGTGAGACCAAGCCAGTTCTGAGCAAGAGCACACTCTCTCCCTATGAGAGGACTAAGGAATGCCCTAAAAAGAATGCCCTTTTCTGTTAGTCCTGGGATCTAGCACCATTTGAAGGAGGAGATTTGATGGCTCTTGGAATGGGAAAAAGAGGGAATTATTTTTCTCTAGGGCCTTAATCCAAACTAAATCAGTTATAATGGAGAGGGGTAGATCATGAAATGGCAGAATACAGAGAAAGCACCTTGGCAGCCCAGACCCTGTGAAACACAAGGACCCACAGCACAGAGAAATGGCTACTGTGAAACCCTTGCTGGTAGACAGACTTCTCCAAAGCAGGCAGTAGCTGTGTGTTCTGAGATCCAGCTAACCAAACATCATTATTCCAGGCTCTAACATGTGATCATGTCTTTACTGTTATGAGTAAATATTATATTGCCCATTCCTTTATTTTCTTTAATCCATAAATAATAATCCCAAGCCAAAAGATTTGATAGGCTGTCCATCTCCTACTTTGGAAAACACTCCTGAAGACATGTTATTTTTTATTCTGAGTATAGTTTACAGTCTTTAAAATCATGAGAGAGAGAGAGAGAGAAAGAGAGAGAGAGAGAGAGAGAGAGAGAGAGAAACAAATGAGGGAGAATTCAAAAGTTGTATGGAGAAATTGCTTTTTAAAATATATTTATCTAATAACTGTAATGTGCCTATTAAAACTATGGCTTCCAAGAATATTTGATGTTTGAAAATGTGATAAATTATTTTTAAAAGCACAGTAAAATGTCTGTATGTATTGATTTTACTTTCCAAGTGAATATTTATGCCCAGAGAAAAGAGCTCTAGAAAGGAACCAACAAATGGCCAATACTAATTCTTGCTCAGTTAATACAGGTAAAAATGGATGTTTCATTTCTTCTTTGCTTTTTCAGTTTTCAAATTTTAAAGTGATAAGTGGGTCCTTCTCTCTTAATGACAAAAGACAGAAAACTCTAGAACAACCTGAGCATATGATTCGGTGATAGAGAGTTTGAGAGGCTCTGCAAGAGGCTCTAGGTTCAGGCACCCCAGAATCAGAAGAGAAACAATAATAACAGACTATAGGGATCTGTCGTTATGAAGATGGAGAGTGGGAACAAATGAGCAAGTGAGACAGGACCTGGAAGGTCCGCCATAACTTAAATGGCAATTAACCAGTCTCCAAAGTCAACTATTTTCATACATTAAGTATGTGGGACACTGTCTGCATGTCAAATACACTTCAGTAAAATGACATTAATAAAGAACTTTGATGAAAAACAAGCAGTGATTGGATTAGGATGAAGAGACACTGCTTTAACTTCTCATTTATCTGATGTCAGGATGCTTCTTTTATAATGCAAAAGCTCAAATAAAAATAACCCTTTAATGTAGTTTGTAGAAGCACTGAATTAAAATTTTAAAGTATAAAGATTTAGTTCAGAAACAGAGTCAGCAGCCAGGGGGGGAGATGTCAAATTCTTTTCTCTGTAATACCAGCATATCAACAACAAAACAAGAGCCAGCCTATCTGGACATGGTATCACCGGAGTGAGAGAAGGTCACCAGCTCTGGAGGCAGGGAACTGAGCCACCACAGGCTTGGGCCAGCCTTCCTAGACTTCAATTGGAAATCCAGAACTTTCTAGGATGTGCCAACCATTAGTAGCTTGCTGTCCTGAGTGCTGGTTTCCTCACCCAAAAGGTAGAGGTGAAGCGGCCATCATCAGGGTTGGGGAACCAAGAGAATGAATGCACAGGAAAGAGCTTTTAACATTTCCAAACATTACTAGATCAGTGACTGTCATACCCACCTCCTAATAACTAATGCATTCTTCATGAAGAAAAAGTCTCCCTTTCCCTATTGCTTGGCCTAAATTTTGTCACATCAGTTCTAAGCGCCACTCACGTAAAGATTAATTTCTCTACCTCTGCAGTCATTTTGAATCCTCATCCCCCCTGACCCGTACTTTTAAAATGGAAATATAACCAGGCACAGTGAGACACACCTGTAAACCCAGCACTCGAGAATCAGGGGTAGGAGGATAAAAAAAATTCAAGTTCATTCTTGGCTAGCAAGTTTGAGGCCACCCTGGGCTCCCTGAAACTCTATCTCAACAAAAAGAAAAAACAAAACCAGGAAAAACATGAAGTATATGTAAAATTCAATGAAATCTCACAAAGTGAAGATATCTATATGATCATTATCTGGATTGAAACCTGGGTCCCTGCTAGGGATACTTGGAGCACCCAGTTCCTGTCGCTTCCATCTGGTTCTACCCCTGTTGCTGAAAGATAAGCAGCTCTGATTTTTAACATCTAAGATTTGTTTTTATTTTCCTAAGTATAGGATTGATTTTGCATATGAGAGATTTATCCTTGTGTGATGCAATAGTCTACTCATTGCTGTTGCTGGATGGTGTTCTGTTTTATAAACCCAACACAATTTGTGTGTTCATCATGAGTCTCATGGTAGACAAATGCACTCAGTTATCTCAGTAATCACTATGGAATGGCACTGCTGATTTGGAGGAGACACATACTGTGTACATCTTTAATTGATACTTCCAAACTACATCCCAAAGCATCTCCCATTCCTCCTCCCCCCAAAAAACAATGCTCTGTAATCTGTCTCTATGAATCTGACATCATAAGTTGACCCATCCAGCAGGTCCAGTTATTCAGGGTCTGAAGAGGTACTGCCTGAAAGAGAGTCATGGGTGGGAGAAAGAAAGGAGACCAAGCTAGCATCAGTTTTGTCAAGGTCTCACTTTATTGAGGGAATAATAAGACTTATATAGGGATGTGGCAAGGAGGGAGTGTAGAGGAAGGGAGGAGAGAAAGGGGAGCAAGGCCGCTGGTGGTGGGGCTCCCGGAACGGGCCGCGGAAGGGAGGTGAGGAACAGAGGAAGAAGATAGTATATTTGATGCAAGCGCCTATCTAAAGAACGTCCGTTGCCTGAAAGCCTCCTACGTTTCTTGTCCTCGGAGCTGCTTATCTCTTCCTGGGATAGAACAGCCAGTGGCAGCAGTTGCCAGGTGGCAAGTCCTTGAAGGACCTGTAGTTTTCCACTGCTCTGAATGGCCCCATAACTTATGGCTCCCAACAATAAGTACCACATGCAAGTAGAGTCACACAGTATGTGTGCCTTTGAACCTGGTGTATTTCACTTAGCACAATGAACTCCTCCATCCTTACTGTAACTTGTGTTTCAATTTCTTCCCCTTTCAAGGATGAATGTATACACCACATTTTTGTTATTCATCTGTCCACCAATGAACCCATCTGTTGCTTCCATTTCTGACTACAGTAAATACTACTGTGAATTCAAGTACCCAAATATGCAAACACTCGCTTTTGATTCTTCTAACTACATACTCAAAATTGGAACTGCAGGATCATTTGGTAGGGATAGACTTTCAAAGGAGCTGCCATTTTCCCTGTTTTTAAAGATTTCTTTATTTTAATTTTATGTGTATGGCTGTTGTGCCTACTGGTATATTTGTGTACCATGTGCATGCAATGTCCATGGATACCATAAGAGGGCATTAGATCCCCTAGAACTGGAGTAACAGATGGTTGTGAGCCACCATGAGCCCTGGGAACTGAGCCCAGGTCCTCTGGAAGTGCAGCAAGAGCTCTTAAGCACTGAGCCACCTCTCTAGCCCCAGACCTATTTGTTTTAGCACGTGCACCATCCCTTCTTATTTTAACAGTTGTCTTAAGACCATCTCAATGTCCCATCCATCTTTGAGACTCTATGTGTCAGCTCTGGCTGTCTGTACAATATGGCTGAGTAAGGAAATCAAGATTGGCCATGGAAGAAGGTCCTTCTAGTTCTGCTCCCACTCACACCAAGTTAAGTATGAAACAAAAGCACTCCCAGGCATTCTGAAGTTTAACTTAAGAACACAAGTTAGGAAAAGACAGGCAAAACCCTTTATTTAACCCAGATATCCAGAACACGTTCTTACATTCGTAAGAATTTACTCCAGATAGACTGAGTCACGTGGCACATCTAGAAATAAAATCTACTTTATGCCTCTCACTTTGTCCTCTCCAGAATCGAAACTCAAATAAAAACCTTGGATCCACAAATGTTAGATAATATTTGATATTTGTCTTTCTGAGTCAGTGTTTTTCACTTAAAATTGTCGTTGTGTCCATTCTTAACAAAGTATGCAACATCATTTTTTTATGGCTGAAAAAAAAGTCCTCTGCCACCCAATAGCCCTCATCCAGCAGCTGGTAGAAGTAGAAGCAGACACCCACAACTAATCACTGAACTGAACTGGAATCCAGATGCAGAGAAGGACGAGTGAAGAGCAAAAGGGGTCCAGACCAGGCTGGTGAAACCCACAGAAACAACTGTCCTGAACATCAGGGAACTCTTGCTCCCCAGACTGATAGCTGGGATACCAGCATGGGACTGATCCAGACCCCAGGAATATGGGTTTCATTGAGGAAACCTCGGAAATCTACAGGACTTCCTGTAGTAGTTCAGTTCTTATCCCTAGCATAGGTGTGGACTTTGGGAGCCCATTCCACATAGAGGAATACTCCCTGAGCCAAGACACACGGGGGTGGGCCTAGTCCCTATCCCAAAGGATACAATAGACTCTAATGACCCCCCCTCCGTGGAAGGCCTCACCATCCAGGCGGAGCTGAAAGGATATGAGATAGGTAGGGTGTTAGTTGTGGGGGGTAGGGGAGGACAGGGAGGGAGAAGGGAACTGGGATTATCATGTAAAACAATCTTGTTTCTAATTCAAATAAAAAATATCTGAAAAAAAAGTCCTCTGTGTATCCCTCAAAGCTCAGGGACCATTGCAGAAGAGGGGGTGAAAAGATTGTAAGAGCCAGAGGACTGTGAGGACTTCCATGAGATAGTGTTCTCTAAACAGGACAAGAATGTTGGCAGCTGTGGCTACTTTTACACAACCTGTTCCAAATCCAAGCAGTCAACATTTCTGTGTGGGTAGAGAAAGGGCTCACAGGCCCCCACTCCTGTCAGGGAACTACAGGCAGCCAACAGCTGCTGGAGGAGAATCAATTTTCTTCATGGATGTGGCCCTGATAGGTTGCCAATGTCCAATGGCCAGCTCTACACCCATGTACATATGGGCAGCACCAACTAGACACAGGAAGTGTGTGTGTGTGTGTGTGTGTGTGTGTGTGTGTGTGTGTGTGTGTAATTTTTAAATAGAACAAAAAGACATAAAGTTGGGAAGATGGAGGGGGGAAATTGGTGGGGTTATGTGAGAGAGATATATACGATCAAATTGGATAAAATTCTCAAAGAAAAAGCAAGTGTCAGGTGTCTCTACACCACATTTTCTTTGTCCATTCATCTTCTGAAAAGTACCTAGGCTAATTCCATAATTTGGCCATTGTGAATAGTGTCGTGATAAACATGGATATGAAAGGAGCTCCATGGTAGGTTGACTTACAGTCCTTTGGGTATACACCCAGGAATATTAGCTAGGCCATATGGTAGTTGTGCTTTCTGGTTTTTTCAGGAGCCTCCATAGTGATTTCTGTAATGGTTGGACTAATTCACAGCCCGCCCCCCCCCAGCAGTGTACAAGGCTCCCTTTTCATAGCATCCCTGCTAGCATTCTTATTTGTTTTCTTTATGATGAACATCCTGACTGGAATGAGATTAAAACCCAATGCACTTTTAATTTTCATTTCCCTGTTAGCTAAAAATGCTGAAGACTATTTTTACACTTTCATTGGCCATCTGTACTTCACTTTATGATGACTCTCTGTTCATTTCCTTAGTCTACTTACTGACTGGGTTGTTTGATTTTGTTTTTACTTCTGTATATGTCTTGGATAATAACCCTCTGTCAGATGTACATCTGGCAAAGATTTTTCTCATACTGTGGGCTGCCTCTTCACTCAACTATGTGTTTCATTGTTGGTGTCAAACTTTTTCTTATTTCATATGATCTAATATTTATTTTGAAAAATTTCCAAATTCACTGAGAATTTGCCAAAATGCTCTTACACCCTTCATCTAGACATCAATTGCTACATCTGTCTTATCTTTCTTTCTCTATTTGTGAAAATAGGTTTTGATGCATCATTGAGAATTGAACTAGTCCTGTTCATAAATATCTCAGCATGTATCCATCCAGAATAAACACTCTTCGATGTAAGCACAGTGCAATGTCATGTTTAGAAAATAGAGCATCCGTTTGTTATTTAGCACATTTGCCACATTCAGATTTCCACAGTTGTGCCAACATTGTCCTTTATAGTTGGTGGTTGACCTAGTTTGGTTTCTATTGCTGTGATAAATACCATGATCAAAAGCAACTCGGTGAGGGAAGGATTTATTTCACCTCACAGTTGTTGTCCATAGTGAAGGGAAGTCACAACAGGAACTAAAGGCAGGAGCCTGGAGGCGGGGACTGAAGCATGAGTCATGAAGGAATACTGTTCGCTGGCTCTTTCAGTCTGCTTTCTTGTAGCACCCAGGAGTGGCACCACCTCCAATAGGCTGGGACCCACCACGTCAATCATTAATCAAAAAAATGTCCTACAGACTAGCCTGATGGAGTCTACTACAGTCTGATGGAGGCATTTTCTCAATTGACATTCCCTCTTCCTAGCAGTTTCCAACTGTGTGAAGCTTAGAAAAGCCTACAGAGGGCAGAGGTGGTAGATGTTTAGGTCTGAATATCTCTTCCACATTCTTGTATCAAAACAATCATCAGTGATAGTGTTAAGAGGTAGGGTCTGTAGGGGGTGACCCACAGAGCCCCCTCACCCCCGAATTGGACCAGGGGCTCTTTTCATGGAGTATCATTGTTAGTTGAATAGACAGTTAAATTACAGTTATTTATTTGCCAAATAATTTCTCCAAACTAATGTGTCATATCAAGACAGACAACTCAGATGCCCTGGAGAGATGCTCAGCTGGTTTGAGACCTGAATTCAGTTCCTCAGCATACATAATAAGAAGGCAGCTGTGATGGCACACTTCTGCAATCGTAGAGTAGGAGGCAGAGGTAGGATGACCCCTGGGACTCACTGGTTATCCACTGAGCTCTGGGCTGAGAGAGCCTGTCTTAAGAACCGAAGTGGGAAGCAATAGAGGAAGAACATGTGACACCATCTTCTGGCCTCCAGATGCACATTCCTACATGTACACATGTGTACACCATGCGCTCACACACACACACACACACACACACACACACACACACACACTCATGCACATGCACGCATGCATACACCACACACACATAAGCAGGCACATATCCATGCATATGCAGAAAGGAAGGAAGGAAAGTAAAAAGGCAAGAAGCCAATGTGCAGGATGTCACCACTGGTAAAATTCATGCATCAAATAAAAGTTAGGGTTCTAGAAAAATTGTTTCTGCCACAACTGGCTTCACAGCTTCCTGGTATTTGATGGGTTTTCTAATTTAGTCGGTGTTAATATTAAGGAATATGATTTTAAATGTGGTATAATTAAATGTGTCAACATTGGAAAGACCTTACAGCTCAATGAATCAATATTTTCTAAATGAACAATGGGTATTGTGACAAAAACCATATGTAAAATGCATTGAAAGTACAAGATTACATAATGAAAGTTAATGTAATTTTAAAATAGGGAAAATGTGCTGCTGAGGTTTGTGGCTAATCTTTATGGCATGGTCACCTGATGGGCTTCAGTAATATACCAGAAAGAATTCGCACAGTTATATGAATTGGCTTTCTAGAGGCATCTCTCTTTTCCAATTACACATCTGGGAGAGGACAGATGGCCTTCACATATTTCAACCAAAACAACAACAACAAACACATACACTCTCACAAGATCCCCGACCTCATTTTGTTGTTGTTGTTGTTTATTAAGCTATACCTTACAGAGGTCAGCAAGTATGGAAAAATGGGGGGCATGGGAGGATGGGAGGCAGAGGGAACTGGGATTGGCATATTCTTCCTAATAATTTCCTGCTTGGGAATAGGTAGGATTTTTTTTTTTCTCTTAAGAATGCATTCTTTGTATCTACCTATAATGGATTCATTACACTATTTTAGGGAAAGTGGATGAATAATAATACTCTAATTTCAAGTTTTAATTTGTTTACATTTAGTTGTTGTGAATAGAAGATGACTTGAAGGTGTCAGCTCTCTCCTTGCATCACGTGGGTCCTGGGGATCAAACTTGGGTCTTTAGGCTTGGCTGCAGGTTCCTCTACTTCCTGAGCCATCTCATCATTTCCCAAGTTTTCATTTGTAATGAATGTATATAGATAGTCATGACTCACATAAGCAAAGGCTCTCTGTGGCAGCATCACAGGATCATAAGACTAAAAGAATACTGAGGAGTCCCACTCTACCTACTCTAGACTCTAAGCTTTGTGAGGGAAGAGCTGGGTCCGCTTGGATCACTGAATACATCTCCTCTGTGGAAAGTATTTGAGACATGGCCAGCAATACTTGTGTAAAAGGTGACTGACTAAATGAATAAATGAATGAATGTCACTTAGCCTGGACCTCACAAGGCATTCCAGACAGAAGTAAAAGGAATATTAAAAAAAAAAAAAGATGGGGTCAGAATCAAGGAAGGATGTCAGGAAAATGGTGAGTGACTTCATGTGGCAAACAGCACATTGGCTAAGGCATAGGCTAGGAAATAAAGAGTTCTGAGTTCAGAAAATTCTGGCTCCAATCATTGTGGGCAAAGTCACTTTGGGCAAATCAGCTACTCTGAGCTTTAGCTGTTGAGTTGTGTGGATTGGGACAAATTGCTACCTCTCTGTGCCTCTAGTTCCCTTGAAGTAGTCTAGTGCTAAGAGCAACATTATTGCCCATGGCAGCCACACATGTGGTAGGGTGACTGAGAAACTAAAATTATATTTAATTTTAATTGATTGAAATAGAGCTTTATATTTTTAAATTGGCAACGTAAATGAGGCTAGAAAAATAAAAATTTAGAAAGTTTTAATTTATTCTCTGATAATTTCATGCATTGATCATATCCATCTTCAACTTCTCCTTCCCCTCCCTCAAACACTTCCCAAACTACCCCCGTCCACCTTCATGTCCTTTGCTGTTCTTTCTTTCTCATTCTTCATCTCTCTCTCTCCCTTCCTTCCTTCCTTCCTTCCTTCCTTTCTTCCTTCCTTCCTTTCTTCCTTTATTTTTCTTTCTCTTTGATTTTTGTAACCCATTGAGACCAATTAGTGCTGGGATACTGGCTAGTGTTATTGGGATGACCTTGTCCAAGGAACCACAATTGTTGAGTTCGTGAGTGCTATGACCATGTTATATCCAACAGATAGCATTTCTTTGAGCCTTGGGGTATGAGTGAGTGTGTGTGTGTGTGTGTGTGTGTGTGTGTGTGTGTGTGTGTGTGTGTATTGATATCAATGTTCCAATTTTGTCAGAGAACTCTACATTTACTCTTAGCACTTAAAGCAGTTACAGGTCTCTGTATTAGCTGCGGCCCACTTGGGAAGCTTTTCTGGTCAAGGGTAAAAATCCATGATAATTTATGGGTATAGACATTAATATTTAGAAGGTAGTTTGATAATGTGTCCATTCAGTAAAACAACAGTACTGGGTCCCCCTCCACCTAGGGCCTATGATCTCCCCAGTCATGGGCCTTTGACGAGGTTTACAGTATCAGGCATGAATTTCCTACTTTGGAATAGGCCTTGGATCCCATCAGAAAGTGTTTGGTTACTCCCATAACCTTCATTCCACTATTGCACCACTGGGTACAACTTACATGTCAGGTTGGTATTGCAGCATTCATAGTTCACTACTTAGCAATGCCATCAACGATTTTACTCCCCCAGCAGTCTGCGTTTGCACCTTCTGGTGCTATGGAAGCTAGCCAGCAGAGAAGTTTTTGGGTCAGTTCCAGCTCAATTTCTCTTTGTCCTACAACAAAAGTGTGTATGGCCTCACCAACTGGTGTCTTACCATATAGTTATAGTGTGAAGTTATCAACAATAGAAATGGCCTTTGATAGACACAGTCAACAAGACAAAATGGCAGCCCACAGACTGGGAAAAGATCTTCACCAACCCCACATCTGACAGAGGGCTGATCTCCAAAATATACAAAGAACTCAAGAAGTTAGTCTCCAAAACACCAAACAATCCAGTTAAAAAGTGGGGTACAGAGCTAAACAGACAATTCTCAATAGAGGAATCTAAAATGGCTGAAAGACACTTAAGAAAGTGTTCAACATCCTTAGCCATCAGGGAAATGCAAATCAAAACAACTCTGAGATACCATCTTACTCCTGTCAGAATTGCCAAAATCAAAAACACCAATGACAGTTTATGCTGGAGAGGATGTGGAGAAAGGGAAACACTCCTCCACTGCTGGTGGGAGTGCCAACTTGTACAGCCACTTTGGAAATCAGTATGGCAACTCCTCAAGAAAATGGGAATCAGTCTACCACAAGATCCAGCAATTCCACTCTTAGGCATATACCCAAATGATGCACATTCATACAGCAAGGACATCTGTTCAATGATGTTCACAGCAGCACTATTTGTAATAGCCAGAAACTGGAAACAGCCTAGATGCCCCTCAACTAAAGAATGGATAGAGAAAATGTGGTACATTTATACAACGGAGTGCTATTCAGTGGGAAAAAAACAATGGAATCTTGAAATTTGCAGGAAAATGGATGGAACTAGAAGAAACCATTCTGAGCGAGGTAACCCAATCACAAAAAGACAAACATGATATGTACTCACTCATATGTGGATTTTAGACATAGAGTAAAGGATTACCAGCCTACAATCCACACTGCCAGAGAAGCTAGGAAACAAGGAGGACCCTAAGAGAGACATACATGGTCCCCTGGAGAAGGGGAAAGGGTCAAGATCCAAGCAAATTGAGAGCATGGGAAGAGGGGGGAGGGAGCTACGAAAATGAGAAGGGAAGAAGAGGAAGGATGCAGAGGTCATGAGGGAGCAGAAAGGTTGAGTCAGGGGAAGAATAGAAGAAAGGATATGTGATAGGTAGGGTTAGTTGGGGGAGGGTGGTAGGGGAAGACGGGAGGGAGAAGGGAACTGGGATTGTCATGTAAAACAATCTTGTTTCTAATTCAAATAAAAAATGATTAAAAAAAAAAGAAATAGCCTTTGTTGTTTTGGGAGTGACTGTGGCCCTTCTTGACCAGTAACTCAGAAAGAGAGTTTCCATACCTGGCACCAAAATTTTCATTTAACAACCTGTGGTGTCTTCTGGAGAAAATGCCCACCTATGAAAAGGAAATTATCTTTGTATCAATTCATACAATGAAATTCCAAGTATGTTTGAAAGGGAAACGGGTAAATTATCTACTATTTTTACTGTACATTTAATGAAAGCTAAAATGCTGATGATCTATTTTCAATGAAAATTAGTATCCCTGAGATATGCTTTAGGTATACAATACTTATGACTTTGAATGACTTGATATTAGAAACAAGAATGAAATATCCTGTTAATAATTTCATATTGGTTATATGCTCACTGGCAAAATATGTTATTACAATCAATTGCATCAGTTTTTCATTTTAAATGTGGTTATTTAAAATCTAAAATTAGACATATGTCACACATATTCTATCTGAACAATGGTTTATTATATTTCAAGTAGCATATAAAACATAAGCAATATTTATATTATCATTAATATTTGCTCCAATGTGTTGTATTTATTATTGTATGTGTGTATGATATGTATGCATGGGTATGGATGTGTCATGGAACCCATGAGGCTGTCAGAGGAAAACTCTTCTGGAGTTAGTTTTCTCCTTCCACCTATACACAAGATCCAAGGATTTATTTAACTCAGGTCATCAGTTTGCACAGCATGTACTTTTACCCATTTAGCCATCTTGTCAGTGTCCTGTTTTTCATTATTTTATTTCTTGTATAAAATCTTATAAAAATAAAATGTGATACTATGTGAAGCTCTTAGCATGCATTAAGGGCATGGGAGTGGTAACTTTGCCTTGGTGAATATAAGACATTGTGTGTTCATGGAGCAGACCTAGTGGGTGATGGGATTGGAAATCCAAGTGCAGACAGGGTAATCTAAAAGTTTCGAAAACCAGGCAGAGGAGTTGGGGCTTAATTCTCTATGCAGCTGGAAGCCACTGAAGCACATGACCTGAGATGTGTTTTAGAGAGATAACTCTGACAGCATGTACCCTCAGAAGTGGGATGTGGGTTCTGAAAAACATTCTCAGGCATCCGGAGCTCAGTCTGCTGAGCAGGGTGGGTGGTCAAGCTGGGAAACGCTGTCAGAAGTTACACACTAAGTCTCAGCTTGAGTGATGAGTCTGGTTTCATAGACGGCTCCTAATCCAGCATTGCAGCTAATTCTGAAAGAGCACATTTGAAAAGTGACAGCATCGTTGCCTTAAATAAATCACTTTTAACGGTGACTACTGTATGCCAAGATGTGTGTGTGTGTGTGTGTGTGTGTGTGTGTGTGTGTGTGTGTGTGTGTGTGTGTGTGTTGATGTGTTTAAGCAATCAAGCAAATCCACAGTCTTTGTCGTCTAGTTTACTTCTTACAGCAAAGTGGGGGCACTTGTTAGAGCATAAAATGCCCTGATCTCCAAACCCTCATTTGTCTCAGTTTCTTGTTTTGTATTAATGAGCTGGATCTTCCCAAGAAGATCCAGAACACCAATCAGGCAGAGCTGGCCTGTGTGTTAATGTGATAGGATACACACACATTTTACCTAGACGTTTGCTATCTTGAATTATAGCTTTTGAATAGTTAAGTATGTGGTTTCATAGATCAACATTTGTGTCTTTGCCTAGGACACCATAAATATTAGGTATGCATGAAATTCTAGTTCCCAGTTCTTGAGAAGAGGAACACTTAACTGTGTGCTATGTTGCATTGTAATTAACTATAATACAAATACTGAAACTGAAAAGGATGGGTGAAGGCCCATTGTGGTGGCTTTTATAATATGCTCTGTCTTAATGTATATTTCATAGAACATTTCCCGAGATTAAGAATCTGTAACCATCAACTGAACATGAATGCATATAGTATATATGTGTTAGAGTAACTACTGTACCTCCAAGTTATTAAAACTTTTGCCTTACAAAATGAAAGAAAACATTTTCAAGAGACTATAACATTACTGGAAATATTGTACAGGGTGCACTTTGGGAAAAAATAATTATAGTGGTCCCTGTTGGTTATCCATATGGGTTCCTCTTACTGGAGTGGTGTTCTGATGTCCCAGACTCTTTGAGTGTTGGCTGTTGATGGACAGAGCAAAGCCTGACCTCTTCTCTAAAGCATTGCCCATGGCTAACATGATTAGATTTCCCCAAAAGTTACTCTCCACCCCTACTCCACCTTATGGGCAGATGAAACACAATCCTCTCCTCTCAAGGTGTAACATCTGTGCAGTGCTGTGCTCACAGTTCCTTGTGAGTGAGAACAAGGTTTCTCTTCACCAGAGACCACATCTCTGCTGGTCCTGACTCACTCTCTTCTCTGTGGATTTCCCCTCATGGTACATTCAGTACATCTGGACACCTGAATTCCTGACTTGGTCTCTGTTTGTACAACTGACAAGATGACTGGGTTTAGGAAGGTTCAAGGAATGAAGAGTGAGTTCCTCCGTATCTCCATTATATACCTATTTTGGTGATTTCAGAATTTAAAACTTCTCCATTGGTGTAAGGCATACTAAAGTCCCTGCAGTGTGGAAGGAAGTGAAGGGAAGGTTGGCTTCATCATCCCCCTCATCGTTTCTTCCACCCACAGTCCTGCTCCAGGTTCCCCATGGAGTGGGAATGGAACTAGATAAAGATTATCAAAGCTGCTCCTTTATGAGTTCAATTGCCTGGCTGCTGCCCCTGGCTGGGAAGGATATCCAAATGCTGACTCTTCCTCCCTGTGCCCTTTAAACTCCCTAGGGACACTGTCTTTGTTTTTAATTCTGTTGCTGTGATACAATGTCCCCCAAAAGTAACTGAATAGAGAAAAGATTAATTTGGCACACAGTTCCAGGTTAGGTCCATCACTGTGGAGAAGGCAGGGGAACAGGAATTAGTCAGAATTCACCCATAATCAAGACAGGGAGCAATGGATCCATGCATGAACGTGTGTGCTCAGCTCCCTTTTCCCTCTTCATTCATCCCAGAGCCCAGCCCATTACATGGTGCTGTTCACATCCAGGGTGGGTATTCCCGCTCAGCCAACCCAATAAGAAAACCCCACACAGGCATGGCCACCGGCCTTCCTAATATAAAAAATTTATCATCATGACTCCTTCCCAAGTGATTCTACATTGTGTCAAGTTGACAAAACTAACCACCACAGACATGTAGACATGCATGCTCACATGAGCCTGTGTGAACACACAAACACACGCACACACACGCACACATGTACACGCACACACTAGGAGTTAAGGGTGTAAGAAAGTGTGTTCAACTGCAATCCCTTTATGTGATGATGATGCTTTCCATAACCACTACCCCCACCCACTCTCAGCTCCTATTCGTAGTGGTACCCAGTCCCTTTCTGCCCAGGTCTTCTCAACCTAGGAAGGATGCTGTCATTCTGGTGGGAAGCATCCTTTCTGAGAGTTCTTCATCTTCTCCCTCCAGCTCTACATAGTGTCCTCCTTCCCTGTGTTTCCTTCTGTTTCTCTGCTCTTGTCCCTTTGACTACAGCTCTCTCCCATAGGTTCTCCCAAATCTGAACGTTAATTGTCTTTCCTCAGGGTACAGGCTAAGCTCTCTGGGTGCATTGATGAACCATTATTCTTATGTGGTTTGCTGTGACACAGATGAATCTCTCTTCCCAAGAAAACAGAAGCACTATAGTCCTGCAACAGTTCTTTCTGAAATCCTTGCTGTCCATCACTGCACTTTCAGCCTCCCTGAGTCTAACAGAACCCAGCTCTCACCGTTTCCTTTGTAACACAGGAGGTCTGGATAGAAGCCCTGGCTAGTGAGTTAAGACACTGTTGGAATATGGGGCACTTTGCCTTACTGGCTGAACAGACCCACATCCTAATCTGTATGACAATAAGAACAGCTAAGTCTCTATCAGGCTTACTAATGCTTGAGACCCTCTTCCTAGTCTCTCCCTGCATCAAGCCTCCTCAGCCCCTGCACTCTCTATACCTAGTTGCAGCTGTCATCTTCATTTTACAGATGTGGAAAACAAGGCACAGAGGAGTCAATTCTTCCCAGGAAATAGAATCCAGGGTCTCTGGTGGAATCCAGAGGGCCCTGGTTCTCCTTCCCTAAGTGACCTCTGAGTTAGTTTGTCCCACCAAGGGTCACCTTCCTGCAAGGTGCCCACTGAAATAGCCAACCATACACTGGATTTCTCCTTGAAACAGCCTGCTCCTCTTCCACCCGAAATGTCTTCAAACAAAAGTGCTTGTCAGCAGTTGGAAAGCCACTACCAGTTTTCCATAAGTTTCAGAAAGTATTTTGAGCTGTCTTGTGAAGTTTCTTTTTCCAGATCAGCAGCTTCTCTGGGTGATGAATGTCCCTAAACCCATATGGTCACTGGGGTGAGAACCCAGATTCCTGACTACACAGAAAGGGGCTCTCTGTTTCTGCAGTTTGGGATTGGAGAGCAAAGCTGTGCCCTTGGCTAAGGCAGCTAAGGACCTTCCTACATCACAGGGAGAAGACCCATGGCTTTCTTTCTTACTTTTCTTTTCATCCATACCCCATACCCTCCTGACCTTGAGGACTTTGTGGTGTTATTACAATATGAGTTAACTTATAGACAGGGCAGAAGTCATCTAAACTTTGAGACAAGAAGGCGGATTTAGGAAATATGTAATATATATATATATATATATATATATATATATATATATATATATATATATATATATTTGGGAGGGTAGGTTGCTACTTGTAGGCCAGGTTGACCTCAGATTTGCATTGATCTTCTGCTTCAGACATTCAGGTTGCTGGTATTGCAGGTATGAGGCACGGTAGCTAACTAAAACATTTGTTATTGTATATACTAGCAAACATACATGTAGTTATATGTAATGCAGTATATTCATTGGGCAGCAAGGAACAAGTATGGCCAGCATAGTTGGAAATGAATCCAGAATTGTTGCTTCCCTGGAGTGGAGAAGCTTCACTGAGTCCCTGTCTGAGCATAGGTGGGAGTTCTGTAGGTTACTCAAGCAGAAACTGGGTGAACTGACTTACAGGTAAAAATGGGATTTACACCAAGAAATTGTATCAGAGTTCAGATCTCTGGCTGTCCCAGGAAATGTGATTTTTTTTCTGTTGTTGACTGTAGCATAGGGGACCTGATTTCAAACCCCTCTAGAACTGATTGTCTATTTTGCAAACAGGCCTGGGTCAGTCATTAGATGCCCGGAGCCCTGAAACCTAGCTTGTTGCTCTTTAGCACTCATCAACAGGGAAGGAAAACTCACAGGACAAAGAAACAGAAACAATGGAGGCTGCAATAGCATAGTAGATAGGAGTTGAAGCTGGGGAGTCCCCTGTGAGTTCCAGGTCCTTATTAAGCACTAGGTCTTTATTGCCAAAGCAGGAAGAGAGGGGCAGGCAGCCAGAGTCAGACTCTGCACAATGCCAAGGTCAGATGAACCCTTCTGCCCTGTGATCTGCAACTGAAAATGGCATCTTGGCTGTACACTTTCTGTTCCCAGGCCCCTCGTAGAACATCACAGGAAAAAGCAGAACCTTAGCCCTGAGCCATATTCCTTAGGACCTGCCTGTTGAACACTTTGGAGCTTCAGAACTAGCCCCAAATTTACCCCTCCAAACAGGATAACCCTCGGGATTCTCAGGGAAGATGAATTCTCTGACATCTGATGAATGGTGCTAAGTGTTGTTTCTAACGATTTTTGGCAGGAGTGCTTCGGATATGTAGCGTGAGGCTTTCTGGAGCCCATTTATCTGATCGATTAATCAGCACTGTATGTCAGGCACTGTGTCAGGTTCTTTGTTGTTTGTTGTCTAAAACCTTTCAGATAACCCCATCATATAACACACTCTTGATCTGGACAGGGTGGCCTCCTATTTGCAGAAAGCAAGACAAAGTCTCCACTCTTATCACCTACCTAAAAACCTCTCCAAGATTCATTTTGCAAGAGGTGGGGGAATCAGAGAGCTCTTCCATCTCATGTACTCTTGCAACTCTATACTTAATTACAAACATGGTGTGAGAGAGTACAGTGAGAGTATCTCTGAATAGTAGCCCTGAGATCTGGGTTCTGGTTTGGCTTTGAGATCTTGACCAGGCTTCATGCCCATGGTTGTGGTCAGCACACAGTGATGGTCAGTAAGAGGCAGTGTCTAATTCTCATTGTTATTATGCATACCTGACCAAGTACTCAACATTCCATACATGGTGGTCATTAGGACCAAGTCCTCTGCATGGTTAAGCAGTGTATGCCCAACCTGGTGACAGAGAGCATCCAGTGTCATCAAAGACAAATGTCAGACATTCAGAAGGTAGAGAGTAGGACAGTTTCCATTTTGCACCTGTGTCAATTCATCATACACTATTGTGCTGTACTGTGGATGGTATTGGAGACCTCTGATTTGTGTAGGATTGGTAGAAAAGCAAGTGTTGGTTCTAATCATCAGATACACAATGAAATAGGATAGTCTTACTTCTCAGAATTTATGATGGAATGTGATTCAATCACTCAAAGATGAAGTCTTTGCTTTGAAAGCCCTCCTTGTAGATGCTGACCCCATACTTGACTTAGATGCTAATCCTCATGTTTAGGAGATGGAAAGGAAAATCGGATGCAGTGTTTTCTTGTGTTAACCTCCCCCTGTGCCTCCATCCAAGATCCTGATCAGCCTGTGAGCCAATGGAGGCATCCTTACAGTTCCTTGTGCTATGGTGCTCAGTGGGCTTCCAGTGTCCCTGGCAACGTGGAATTAACCACCATCTCCTAGCAACCTCCTCAAATGCTGTCCTAAAGATACTTCCCAGCTAGCAGGGGAGATGCCAAAGACAAAGGTGAGAGATTACAGTTGGAGGAAGAAATAAAACCATGTTTAGGAGGCAGACCAAATTGAAGAATGGAAGACAGATTTCAAAACCCTCCTTCAAAGTAAGACAGCAGTGGGGACACATCACAGATGACAGCAGTGGGTACACATCACAGTCTGCAGTGGGGACACACTGATGCACGAGTGCACTGTGAATCACATCCTTCTATGAAACTTGGCTGTAATGGCAAGAGGGGAGGAAGAGGGCATCAGGTTGGGCTCCCAGCTCTTTCAATGATCTGGGAGATTTTATGATGCGTAGGCTCCTTGCAAAGCACTTTGGTGAAAGTGACATAAATATTATGTACACACATGAGTTTGAATTCGCCTATGACAAATATTCAGATAACAGTCAATGCTTATGCTTATCAAGGCAAGAATTACCATCTAGATGTTCCCTGGGCTTTTCCACCTTCACATGCTTAAGAACGTATTAGCCTGGATTTGACCTCTGACACCCTGCTTGTCAATGCTCGGTCAGCTCAGCACATTGCTGGACTCAGATCACTTTAACTATAAAATGCAGCCTCTTGATCTTTGGTCATCTTCTCCAAACCCATGGATGGCTAACTGACCTCATCACTATTCAGACTCCTTTTATGGGGAAGTGACTCTCGTCTTTGCTTACTTGACCCTGTCTGTGGTCTGACCCTTCCCTTTCCCCGTCATTGTCTATAGGAGTCCTAGAGAACAGTCACTGTATGTCCAAATGCCTTCAGTAAGTTTGTTCTTCCTGGAGTTCTTTGCCCCATGCCATCCCTCTCTAGAGTCCTTCACCAGGTAACTTCTACCCAACCTGTAAGACACTTCCTGCATAGAACACTCCCAAGCTCCACCTCCCCTGCTACACTCCCGCAGGCAGCTTCAGTAGTTCCACCATCCTGCACAGCCACACTGTAAGCACTCACTCCTTTAAGCTGTGTCTGCTGCCTGGGCCAGGGTGTAGACTGCCCACCTGAGAGAACAGGGTGTAGACTGCCCACCTGAGAGAACAGGGTGTAGACTGCCCACCTGAGAGAACAGGGTGTAGACTGCCCACCTGAGAGAACAGGGTGTAGACTGCCCATCTGAGAGAAGGTGTGGAGCTGGCCTTGGGGCTCAATGGTAGAGTGTTTTCCTGGCACACATGAGGCCACCACAAAAAGAAATAAGAGAGGAATAAAGAAGAGGGGGGGGGAGAATAGAAGAGGAGGGAAGGAGAGGGCAGGGGAGGTTGGGAAAAAGAGACTAGGTATGTTCCTGTATCTACTACCTAGCAGAACCATGGACCCACACCAGCTACTTAAAAAATTCATTCATATTTTTCTCTGGCTCCAGAAATGGCATTGATCTAGAGCAGAACACAACCATGATAAAGGCATCTAAATCTATTTGATAAAGACAAACCGAGGTGGGCAGAGATGGAAGCCCTGTGCCCTAAACATATGTTAGGGCTTTGGACTGCAGCTGCATGTGGCTGACACTGAACTGGGACAGTTGAGCCTATGCTGACACATTGTCTTTGAGGCTGAGCCATTTTGACAGGCATATCGTTCCAAGTGAAAACCATATATGGCAGATGCTGCATTAAGGTAATTATTTTATACAAATGTAATCGATCTCTCCGTCTGCTTTCTTTCCAGCAAACGGTTGTATACAAAGCAAAGCTGAATGCTTTGGCTTGACAAGATGCCTTTTTCTGGGATGGCAAAAGAAATGCTCTGGAGATCTTGCCAGAAATCTCCAGATATTACCATATGATGTTGGTCAGTTTCCATTGGCTCCTACCTCCACAGGCATCTCAGTTCCCTTGCAAATCCTCCCTTGCTCTAGGCTTATTCCTTCCATCTGCAAAGTGAAGATGGATTGGGTTATCTCTCAGATATCTTTCCAACCCTTAAATTCTAAAGTTTCAGGATTCTTTGTTCTGTTTTCTATCTGATCTCTTGAAAAGTCAGTGGGAGGTACTGAAAAACTGGCAAAATAAATTAATTTGGGGATTATTCTTTGTACAACACTAATCCTTTTTTGCTTTATAGGATTTACCTCTATATCAACCCCCTGGCTTTTTTGAAATAGATTTGACTACAGTACTTGACTTGCATACCTGACCTTTGTTACACAAAGCAGCACTTATTTTCATGACAGGTCACATGACTGGTGGTTGTAGGGGAAGCTGTAGCCACGCCTACTTAGGGGCTGGCTACAGATGTGCTTGTGAGGGCATGGTCAGGGTGACGTAGAGCGATACTTACATGGGACTGCGTTTTTTCTTTTGGTTTTACTTTGGTACTTGCTGTACAGACTGCTGTCATGCTGGCTGGCTAGGTTGCTCTGTAAGTAAGGCTTTTCCCTATTAAATACCCTTATATTTCTACCTGACTCCATATCGGTAATTTCCCACTATATCTGGTGAAAGAAGTGGGATACTGGAAACCTACACCCCATTTGGGACAGGCTATGGGTCCCACCGGGCCTGCGGCCTTGGCGGGGAAAGGTCCCTCTCTTCACAGGTGTTCCCAGCTCCCAGCCGACCCATTGCCGCTGAGCTGCTCCCAGCTTGGAGACTCACACAGACCTCCTATGGTTTTACCACCGTGCACTCCGGACCAGCTCAGACTGCTGCCTACCTGCATCCAGAGGCCTCCAGCCCTTAAACCGACTGCCACCCTCCACTGCCAAACGCCTGGGTCTAACTAAACACCTGTGCCACCCAATATAGGTGGTACCCAATACAAAATTAAAATTCCAGGCCCGGGTTTGAAAAACTAACAAGAATTTCAAGTAGTGATAGCAGAGCATTAACTAAGACAGAGCCTTGTGTGAGTGACAAGCCTTGAGCCAGCCCTTTACATCTGGGCTAGTCTCCATATACTTCAGGTAGGCAACCAATGTGCCTATTAGAAATAAGTATGTATGATCATGTCCCCCAAACACTATGCTCTAAACAAACCTAACAATGAAGAATAGAAATGCACAGGGTGGTAGCAAGAGGCTAAAGATGGACCACAATCTAAGTTCCTATATGTACATTCAATGGAGAGCTCTGCCTGAAGTCAGCCTTGGGGGCCATGTGTAGTTGTGCTCACTGACAAGACTAAGGTTGATTCCCTGGACTCCCTGGCCACCGTTTTCCCCTCAGTAAATCGAGGGCCCTTGCTTTTGTCATCAGAAATCTGTGACTCTTCGCTTACTTTCTGACCTCAAGGCTCATCTCTCTGGCAATGTACTCCTTTCACGTACAGAAAAGTGCTCATGTTATGTGTGCCAAGCTCAGTGTGTTCTTAGAAACAGCATGCTGGTACAAAATGATCCCGAGTCAAAATCTAGAAGACCCAAATCTCAAAATCCCATCACATGTTCCTCCAGGCCACAGCTCCTAGATCCCATAGGGTGACCACTAAACAGACTTTTAATAATCTATATTAACTTGTTCATCTTTGAACTTCAAATATATTGGATCGTGCAATGTGTATGCCTCTGACTTCTTGGGCTCTGTATTAGGCTTTAAAATTCAGACACATTCGCTCTGGTTCAGTGTTCTGTTGTTTGCTGTAGCACAGCTGAGAGGTCTTTCTACAGTGATGGGCACACTGTAGAACTCCCTTAGGGCTGCTCATATAATTTTGTGACTTACTAGACATTTCTACCATTTCTGATTCTCAAGAATTTTATTATGAGTGAAAATCAGTTCATTTTCTTTGAATTCATGAACAATGGACTGGAAATGCCCTCATTCAGGATTTTCACAAACCTTAGCCACCCTTTATTTATACCCAAAAGTGAACAATGGGCCGAGGATAATGTTCTCATTCCTCTTTCATCTTAGTTTCAGAGTGACATGTCAGTTATAGGTATGATTTCCTGGGCAGTAGGAAAAGCCCATGAGTCATTATGACCAAACCCAAATAATGACAAGACAAATGGCTTCTGGGTTTGTAAGGAGAAAATACTTCCTTCCAAAGATCACAACCTCTGTGATACACCGAGAGCTTACATCATGGTTGCTCTATGCAGCTGTATCCATCCATTCCACTACCCAGGATTGGCACTTGTCACCGAACACTGTTCTGGAGGCTTCCATCAGGGAAGCTCTTGAACAATTTTCACTTGGGTAATAAAAAATAAATAAATCTACTTAATGGGTCACTGACACCTTTGTAACCAGAATTGCCAATGTGATCTTGTAAGAATGTGATTCACAAAGTTACTGCCTGGGACAAACCATTGAGACTTGCCAAGGCCACTAATCAACTCCAAGCAAGGACAGACTGAGGCCCAAGACTTCCTGAATCACAGCCTTGCCTTTTGTGTTACATCAGGTTTATTCCTGCTTCCAATGTTCCATGCTGCAGCCAGAAGGAAAACAAAAATCCTCCCCTGTTCTTTCTTATTTACAACCCAAGATTCATCTCAAATGCCCATGTTTCTCTGAGAACCTTTGGAATAGTCGTAATTGTTAAAGCCATATCTCTTTGAACCTAAACACATTTTCTACTACTTAGGTTATTTAAGGTATGCTAACCATTATTCTCAAGCCATTTTTCTGATTTCAAAGATCTCTTTGTAGTTTTCCATTATGTGTTTGTGGGAGGTATGTGCATGTGAGTGCAGTTGCCCACAGAGGCCAACAGAGGGCGCTAGATTTCCCACGAGGTGGATTTACTGGTGCTGTGAGCCAACCAACCTGGATGCAGTTGAACTGAAGTCCTCGGTAAGAGGAGCATACACTCCTGACCACTGAGCCGTCCCTCCAGTCCCTCAGCCAATTTTTATTTCTTCTAGGGAAGATATGATTGTGTGGACTTAAGATAGAGCTATAATCCTTGACCAGTTTTTATACTTTCACATATGAAGGCCTAAAAGTCTAAAGATTGACTTGCTTATATATCACTGTTATTGTCCAATTCTGCATGTTTCTTTGTAGTTTAAATATAACTCTGACTAGAAGACGTAGTAGACAGAATTTAATCTCATTTGTTGTGGTACATAAGAAATAAGGCAAAGGTTTAATTAGTTTTAGGAAATTCTGCTCTTTGGATATAAAACTAACTCACTCTCCTTTTTCCCTCTCTTTCCCTTTTCCTCTCTCTTTCCCTCTCTCTCTCTCTTTCTCTCTCTCTGTATGTATTTGTGTATACCTACAAACACATGCAAATATACAAAATTACCCAATCATTTAAAATCATTTTTATTCAGCTGAATGAAACTATGAAATATTAACAGTGACTATATCTGGGTGGTAGAAATGTAACTCATTTATAGTTTATTCCTTCTTGTATATCTTAACTTTCTACTATGATGCATTGATTTTTATAACCAGAAGTCAAAATAAATTCTTAATTTAAAAATCTTAATTCCTAAAAGAAATGTTGAAAACCCACAGAGACTTGCTCAAATTAGTTGCCACAGCCAAAAAAAATTGGCTCAAATGTAAGCCTGTTTCCCATGGTAATTGCCCCTTTCTTCCCTAGCTACAACTCAAAATTCATTTCAAATACCAACTTTTTTCTGAGGACCCTTAAAATACTGCGTAGAGAAAGTCAGTAAGAAAAATCCCTGTAGACAGTGCTAGATTGAAAAGCTGTCCCTGAATGGATGTCTTATGGGCCAAACATTTCATTTTTAGAAACTCTGGAAATACAATTTCCAAAAATACTTCGTGTATAACTATACATATAGGTGGATATATGACTATTTTAAACTAATAATATATTAGCTTTCTGAGATGGACTACTTGGTTTTGATTGGGCAATTTTCCCTAGTGGAGATTTGTAACATCATTGTTGAGGAGTTTTGTTCCTATCCTTTTTATATCTAAGCCAGAGTCTTTTACCCATAGTGGGGTACACATGAGGAGGGCACATCAAGCTTTTGTGGGTCAGGACTCTGTAATCACAGACTCTAGAATCAGAAAAGCCTTAAAAAATCACTTCTCTCATCTGCTTTTCAAAAAGACATTTCCTGATTGAGACTGATGCTCAGCCCAGATCAATGGGGGATGAGAATCAGATTTCACCTCTCATTTGATGAACTAGCAGAGAATATCCAGCCAGGTTTAAATTTTTACAGTCACGGGAGCCACTATGGAGGCTTGTTGTTGATACAACCCTCTGCCACAGAGAAGGAGAGAGTGGGACAGCAGGGCTGTGTCTTGCAAGCTATGTCTTGCTCCAGTAGATGCCTCTGAGTGTTTCAAGGGTCCAATGGCCTTAAATTGGACTGAAGGGCTTTGGAGTCAAACAGCTCTACTTTCAAATCCCAGTTCTTCCACTGACCCATTGAGTCACTTTAAGCATTTTGTTGGGTAGCCCCTACCTGGGAGGATCCAGCATTTCCTTAAGCTCCATAAAAATACAGAGATGAGAAATAGCAGCCAGTTTTTACAAAATTTAAAGAAACTGGTGATGTCGTGAGCCTAACTTCCTTAAGAGAGAGGTTATAAACATCTCTGGGAAGCTTAGCCAAAGTTTCTAGGTTAGTCTTACAACTATATATGTTCATCTCTGTTTTGACATTTCCCTGCCTTCTATTTCATTACAGCCCAAATTCCATCAGAAACAGTTGAATAAGTAGCAGGTAAGATGCACTGTTAGCCATCAACAGTTGATTATACCTAATGCCTGTCAATAATGGCAAGGTTTCCAGAAAATTCTGGATTCATTGACATCTCTTCACATTCAGTGGATAGATAGACAAGGTTTTACAGATCCATTGGGAGAAAGAAAGCAAAGGTAAAACATTTATTTTATTATTCTTCTCTCATACAATATATCCCAACTACAGCCTTCCCTCCCCTTCTCCCAACCTCACCCACCTCCCTCTCCCCCAGATCCACTGCCCCTGTTTCCCTTCAGAAAAGAGCAGGCCTCCCAGTGACATCAATCAAACTTGACATAATAAGATGTAATAAGACTAGGTCTATGCCTTCATATCAAGGCAGGACAAGGCAACCTGGCAGGAGAAAATAGGTCCCACAAACAGGCAAAAGAATCAGAGACACCACTCACCACTCCCACCATTAAGAATCCAACAAAAACCCCAAGCTAAAGAACCACAGCAGGTATGCAGAGGACCTGATGCTGTGCTGACCCATGCAGGCTCTGTGGTTGCTGTTTCAGTCTCCATGAGCCCCTTTAAACCCTGCTTGGTTAGCCATGTTCTCCTGGTGTCTTTGAACTCTCTAGCTCCTACAATCTTTCTTCCCCTTCTTCTTTGGAGTTCCCTGAGCTCTGCCTAGTGTTAAAGTCAATGAAACGATTCCTAATGATATTCTATTATACCCATAGGATCATAGGATCAGCACCTAGCCCAATCAGTACCTAGTCATCCTAGGGGCTTCCTCCAGCAGCTAATGGGAGCAGATACAAGGCAGAACATTTAAGGAGGAAATACAGATGATAACAAATTAGCCCTCTTTAACATGTGAGGAAGTGCAGAACAGCAGGGTCAACATTGTGAGGGATATTTCAGTGCAAGAATACAGGTTACACTAGTAAACAGTAAATAGAATCTAAGTGTCTGTGGTGGTTTCAATGAAAAGTGTAACTCACAGGCTCCATGCTTTGTCCCTAGTTGATGACTCTGAGGACACTTAGGAGGTGCCGCCTTGCTGGGGGAAATACATCACTGGTGCAGGCTTTGAGGTGATATCTCCTGGCCCTACTTCTGATTTGCTCTCTTGACTTTGTGTTTGCATTTGAGAACGTGGGCTCTCAGCTTCCCACTTCCGACAACACCATGCCTGTGGCTTGCTGCTGTGCTCCCTGCCATGCCGAACCCTTACCCTCTAGAACAGTAAGCTGAATAAACTCTTCCTCCTGTAAGCTGTTTATGATAATGTCGTTGTATTACTGCAACAGCAAAGTGACTAGTACAGCCCTCAAGATACCGAACAAGGAGAATGAACTGATTTCCTTTAGCATTTGATCCAACGTCCCCTTGATGATCCTAGAATACTCTTCCTCACTTTTTCTCTGCTCATTGTATTTGGTAAAGGCATATTTTAAGGAACCCTCTCCTCTGTGGTTTCAGCATACCTACCAGCAGCTCCTGGAACTGACATTTTCTAGGTTTAAAACTGCAGGAGCTCCCCTGCTGTTTCTCAGAATTCCAGAAGTCAAAATCATCTCAAAAGGATATTTGTAGCTACCTACACACCAATAGACATTAAATTTTATATAGAAAGGTTCAAGAGGTAGAAGAGCTAAGAAAAATGATAAGAACAAAGTCGGAAGAATTGTTCTTCCGACTGACAAGACTTACTAGTCAGGCATCAGTGGCTCATGCCTTTAGTCCCAGCACTCTGGAGGCAGAGGCAAGTGGATCTCTGTGAGTTTGAGACCAATCTAGTCTACAAAGCTACGCAGAGAAACCCTGCCTTAAAAAATTAAAAAAAATTACTGGAAAGTTGCAATAATCAACTCAGTATATTTTGAGGGACACAGATCAACAGAATGGGCCTCTGAAGCAGTTCAGAAATAGTCAAATAGGACTATTTGACTCTTGACAAAATAATGCCAGCAAACTCACATATCTCAAAAAAGATTGGAATTCAAAATATACAAAGAGCCCTCAAAACTTAACAATGAGGAGACAACTCAATTTTTTTCTTAAAACAGACATAATTTAGACATTTCTTTAAAGAAGAAATAAATTGGCAAATAGGCTCATGGGAAGATGTTTAACATCATTAGGGAGATACAAATTAAAACTAATATTCTCATACTAGACTAAAAGAAACAATCCTGCTCCTAAATGTGGCACAATTAGGACACCCCAGGGTGTGGATGAGGGATATAATAGCAGCATTACATTTACATTCTAGCTTGCTGTAGGGTTTGCAGGAGCTCTCCTACTTCCCACCAAAGCTTCTCTGAAAGTCTATCTCAGCTTCTCCTTTGTCATATCAAACTAATGACAATGGTCTTAGTGAGTTATTGAGAAAAGTAAATAATAGTGTAGACAAATATTCTGATTCATAACAAGAATGTACAATTGACTTGACTGCCTTGTGTTTAGTAACCTATGGTATGTCTGAACTCTCACCTGCCTGCCTTTTCTCAAAGTGTGAGCACTTCCTAACTTTGGAATAACTTAAAACTGAGAGCAGAGAGATGGATGTTTTTAAAGAGAGATGAGCAGGGTCACACCATGTCACAAGGGATGCTCCTGAGATGTGGTAGCCTCCAACAAGAAAAGTCTGTTTGTGAGCTATATTTTATTTCTATAATCTAATGCTAATACCCTCAAGATTTTTTAAGGCAAATAGATATATTTTCTCTGCCTCCCCATAGATTTACATCCCCAACATCACATGACTGTGCCTTCTCCATGGCCATAATAAATAGCTAATGAGACAGACTACAGTGGAATAATCATTTATAAACCTGTTAGTTTATGGTTCTTTGTTTGTTTGTTTTTTGTTTGTTTTATTTGTTTGTTTTTACCACTGTGATACATGGTAAAAAACCTGTAAGAAACCATTTAAAAGAAGAAAATGTATTTAGGTCATAGTTTCAAAAATTTTAGTTCAAGGTCACTTGTACTATTCCTTTAAGCTACAGGTAAGACAGAGTATCAAGAATGAGTATGCCTTGTGGTGATGGCAGAAATCAGAGGAGGGGACAGGATGGGGTCAAAGACAAGGTTTGCCCTTGAAAGCCACAACAAGGAGACCACTCCCTGCAACCAGGCTCCATTTAGTTGCACAATTCTACCACCTCCAAATAGTCTACAAAAGTTTTAAATCTATCAATGGATGAAGCCATTCATTAGGTTAGAGCCCTTGTGATCTGCTTCTAAAATGTCTCCCAGTCCAATCATATAGATAATCAAGACTGACCATCAACATGCACTTGCTTTTTTGTTCAAATATCACTTGCCTACTATTTGCTAGGCCTCAAATGCAATCCCAGAGACACAAACACAGATCAGCCTCCATCCTGACTATACCCTGAGATCAGGATGCCAGGACTATAACATGCCTGTCACTTATAGAGTCGTAATAAATCACATGTAAACAAAATGCAACATGAAGAAAGAACATAGAGATGCTAGATGACTGTAGTAAGGGTAAGAGAGAGACTGCATCTCTTGGCCTTCTAAAAGAGGTGTCAGGACCACTGCTGAGAGTGAAAGTGGCCAGAGTGGTGTTTCCCAGTGAGAGAGGTTGGTCAGGAGTGAAGAGGTGACACACAGAAGCACCAGGGATGGCCTGGGCAGTGCTAGATAACAGGCCTTGGGATCAATGTAGCAAGGCTTTGCGCTGTCCTTCAGGAATTCTTGGCAATCCCAGACAGCAAGAAATAAAAGCTGATGGGAGTTGCTGAGGGCAGGAGCTGGCACTCATACAGCAAGACAAGGTGGTACCAAACTTTCTAACCATCCAGCACACCCATATCTGATTGATGAGGCTCACAGTGCTGGATGCCTAGGGCACCCTCCTTGTTTAAAAAGGACACTCTCTTCAGTCCTGCTGAGTGGAGCCATCACTCTCAGCAGTATGCACCACACTCTCACCTGATCTAAAAGCACAAACCACAGTGTGATAGAAGGACTGTTCTTGGAGATCAAGGTCTGAATGTTTCCCTCCAAGCTCTTTGATTTTGTGGGGGCTCATGGGAGGCCTTGGAAGGGAGCTAGGCAATGAGTCAGCTGGAGGGAGAATCAAGGATGGCATTGGTTATCGATGCCCCACAAAGCCTGTGAGATGTGTTATCGTCTCCCAATTCCTCCAGTTTCAACACAACACTCCTAAAATCTTTTCATCAGCTGAATTGCCTTGGGTGCTACTTTAACCAGCCCTCCAGTCCCAGCCCAGAGTCTATTAGGTCCAGACTGGGTCCTTCTCTCTTTCAAATTCTCTCTTAATCTCTCTCTCTCTCTCTCTCTCTCTCTCTCTCTCTCTCTCCTCTCTCTCTCTCTCTGACACACACACACACACACACACACACACACACACACACGAATATATATATATATATACATCGATAACCATATATATATATATATATATATATATATACATTACAATACAACCTGCTTGGTCTGTAAAATGTTATTTGTATGTATATTTTCAGAACTGACCATCTGCTTATTGGACAACCAAGCAGTGTTCTCTTCCCTGGTGAAGACTATTTCTCCTACTCTCAAGCATTCAAAACTTATTGAGTGACTACTGTATGTACTTACTCTGACCCAGGGTAGATACTCCTACCCACAAGAGATGCTAATGAGTAACAAGCAATGTGCTAACACAATTCATGTCCTGATAGAAGTTTCTAATGACAGGGTCCAACTACTACAACCACCTCAGGAGTAAACCACCACAAACTGCAGTGTATTCTATGAAATAAAATTATACAGGGTTGTTAGAGGGCCTATGTGGTGATTTGAAAGAAAATGGCTCCTAAAAGGAGTGGCACTATTAGGAAGTGTGGTCTTGCTGAAGGAAGTCTGTCATTGTGAAGGTGGGCTTTGAGGTCTCAGGTATGCCTGGGAAAGCCCAGACAGTGAAGGCGGGACATATATGATAAAATGAAGCCTGAAGTCACCCTTGAGGTACAAGGACTTCATAGGATGAGAAGAACAGAGTTCTGTGGCCCATGCACCTCTTCTTCCCTCTGAACCCCACTGTGTCCACTGTGGTAGGAAGCCAGCAGTGAGCTTTGTCAGCTGAGGGAAGGTATGCCAGCCAGGGAGTGGTGGGTGTGTCTCTGTCAGTGACTGACACTCTTTGGGCTTTAAAGCTCTCATCTTCAAATTTCTATAATTGTTTCTGTAATTTCCCCAGAATCAGGCTCCTGGAGCTTAGTGGGAGTTGGAAACAACCTGCTGGAATCTTCTGGAATGATTTAAAAATAACTCTCTCATTTCTGGGCATTCGCTTTTAACTGGATGAAGATGCAGCCTAGGAACCAGGCTTTGTGAAACTCCCCAGGCATTTCCAATGTGTGGCCAAAGTTAAGAGTTGATAGCTGGAGGTACCTTGAGTGGCTCCTCTGGTTGGCTTTAGTAGTCAAGTCCTGTGGCAATGACTACCAAAGATCTCAAAGTCATGAGTCTATTATTGGCTTCTAAATCAAAGCGATCCAAACTCCAGCTAAAAATGGATTCTATCTTCAGCAAGTCTCCCAGAATGCATCTGTTTCAATCTGAGCACAGTTCACCTTGCTGGGCAAATACAGAATATTATGAATATATTATATTATGAGTTGTGAATATAGCATATTGTGGAATTTTATTCAACTTGAACTCTCACTGCAGTGCTCCATAGAACTTGACTATGATCAAAGTTTCTTTCCAGAGTCCGTGGGCCCTGCTGATAGCACCTGTGACTATTTTGTTCAAAACTTAGGAGCAATGCAAAGCCAGTGCCTGGAGAATGAGCTGAAAACACTCTTCACTCTGACAGTTTGCCTGCTTTGCTTTCCAGAGTTAATGGAATCTAGAAGTTAGAAACTAGAACCTCTGCTTTTAACACCTTCTTTTTACTTTGTCTCAGGCTAAAGTCCATTCTGTAAATGTGTCTCATATTGACTTGGGCTCAGGTAGAAGTCTACAGTTACAGCTCATCTGTCACTGGTTAGATTAGGAGTTAGCTACAGGACTAACACCTGGTTTGTGATAGCTAGCAGCATTTTGCCTTGATCATGGTGACTGTCCACCTCCCTCCCTTTGTTACTATCTGATAATGCTGGTGATGCACATGAATTTTTACCAGTCAGAGCCAGCACTCCATGTAGGCAAAAAGCAATCACCAGAATATTATTATTTGGCATAATTTGCAATTTTTAACCACCTTTTCCAAAGGTAGCTTCACATCATCATCCCCTAACAAAACATGCCTGCCTCAAGTCTTTCCACCGTTTCAGCTGAGAAGGCTGTGGTATGTGAGTGGATCCAGAAAACCCTGGATCCTTGGATCAGATTTATATTTTGCCACCATTAAGTCTCTAAGTAAATCAACTCTCAGAGTTGCCTGTCAGTAAAAGAGAAATCATAACCCAAGCGCTGCTGAGCTCACCACACAGGTGCATCAGAGTGACCTCTCCCTCATACACTCAGAGTGTCTGACCACAGCTCTGGAGTGGAAATTGAGCATTTGCAGTCCCCACAGGCTCCCAGTGATGCCTCTCAGAGAGGGGCTTGAACAGTAATAGGTGTTCTTTGCCTTATCTGAAAGAGAATCCAGCCTTCAGAAAATTAAAACAGAGGCTGTATAATCCATCCAATTATTGTTTTCCTCATTTTAAACCCAGAAGTTCCTCACTTAATTGTCACATCTGCAAAGGTCTTTGCATATCTATGGATATCGAAGTTAATCGAGTTGGCTCAAGGTGTTTTCCATTCAAGAGACCAAGAGTAGATGAGGATTTCTGATGTGCAGGTGCAGATGTTCTGATATCATTTCAGGCTGTAAATTCTCTTGTTTTATCCTCACTGTGTGCCCAGTGTACACATTTCATTGTACTGGCATAGGGCAAAGTGAAAGAGTTCCTTCCCATCATCCTTCAGGCCTTGGTGTAACTCCACACCTTTTCTTCGCCTTACATCTCACCCCACTGCCTGGAATATTCCTTCTTCTCTTGTTCTCTAGTCAACTCCATTTTTCCTCCAGACTCTAGCTAAGTTGTTACAACAGCAGAGAAGCCTCCCCTGACCTCCTATCTAGACCAGATTCCATAAGATAGCCTCTCATAGCACTATGTAACCCCCTCCACAGAGTTTGAGTTTGTGCTACATTTAAACGTAATGCTTTCAGACCATTCAAGTGAACTCATATTGTGGAAGATCATGTCTATCTTTTTTTTCAAACAGTTCATACTCTGGTCTTGGTAGCATGATACACAGTAAGTGCTCAATAAATTAGGACATCTGACATCTTGCAGTAGCTTCAGAGGAAGCTGCAGACCCAAGCTGGGGACCAGATGTGGCCTCAGGTTAGTCCACGGGTGTGAGGAAAGCTCCACATCTCTCAAAAGCTCCAGCAGTTGCTGCCTACCCCTAGGCAGACTAGTCCTGCTAGGGACTAGACAGCTCTCAAACCTCAAGAGCAAAGTGCAATGGATGGTGGTCAACACAGAACCTCACAACTGGTCCAAGTGCAGAGAATCTAAGTGTGTTCAGCCACAAATGGGATATCTGTATCATGCTCCTCCATAAAGTTCAAGGATCATCACAGAAGAGGGAGGTCAAGGAGACCCAGAGGTCAGGGAGAACCAGAGTGAAATTGTGTCTTCTAGATATGACAGGACTCCTGCACTCGTGAACTAAGAGCAGTGTGGTATCTTGCAGAAGACCTGTACAAGATCGAGCCAGTCAGCATGTTAGCATGGGAGGAGGCTCATGACCCCCCACCCCCCCCACACACACACTCCTAACTGAGGAATCATTGACAGTTAATGGCTTCCAGAGGAAAAGAGTCCGTTTTCTTTAGGGGTGTGCCCCCTGGTAGGTTGATCACCCTCCAGTGGATGGGACAATGACCAGTGTATGGACTGCACAAGTTAGTTAATGGGGTTATTGGATTTAAAGAGACATGAAAATGGGAGTGTGGGGGGCAAATTGCAGACTGCAATGGGAGTGTAGAACAGTGACAACGAATGTTTAACAAGCTGACCCACTAGACATTGCTGGGAGTCCTACTTGGTAAAGCTGACTGGATGACTAGTTGTTCCTATAACTTTCTCAGGTGCCACTGCTATGCCTCCCTAATAAGAACAGCTGTGGGGTTCTTTCCACAGCCCTTTGGTGGTGTGTTTTATACTTGTTGGGCACAAATATAACTGTGGATAGTCAAAAAGGTGATGCTTAGGCTGCATAATTTTGATGAATAGAAATAACACTAGGATATTGTACATTGCTCAGACTGACATAGGATTCTCAGTCACAAAGACAGCCTTTTACACAGACAAGCTAACTTTACACTTCAGTACAAATTCAAATCAGGCTGGTTTGCCCCTGGAGACAAAGTCTGGTTGCCCCTAGAGACAAATATAGGAGGTCATTTTTCCAGGTGTTGTTTTGCTGATTCAAGGCCAAAGCTTAAAGCAACTTTAGTCTGCACATATTCCTCAGCCTCAAGGTCCAGCTAATTAACTTATTTTAAGCCTTGATTTCCAATGCCAACTTCTGTCTGGGAACCCTCACCAACTTAGAGCTATGTATGTGCAAGGCCATGGCTGCTCACTGGCCGGTCATTGTGGCATTCCTAGTCTAAGAGAAACTACATGACTTATCTTGGGTTTTGAGAAAGGGTTAGGCCCTAAAAATGGAACTTAATTGTCCAGAGTTTGGACAGTTTGTGAGAGAGCAGCAGAGAAGAAGCAATGGAGAAGGCAGAGGCAGCAGAGGCAGCAGGGGCAGCAGCAATGCAGAGGAAGAAAGACAACAGCAAAGGCAGGCAGAGAGAGAGAAGGAGAGAGCAAAGAGAAGGATGTAGAACTAAGAGAAAAGCTGCTGAATAGAACATTGGGAGGAGAGAGAGATTTTTCAGAGAGATTTTTCAAGATCAAGTAAAGAGAAAGTTGTCATCAGAAAGCTTCTGTGTTTCCTTATTTTCCCCCTCAGGTAGAAAAGTCTAGTCCTCACCATATCGGTGATTTTTTTTTTTTTACATACCCTGGTGCTGACTAAGGGCTGCCCCCCTCCGAATAGTCAGCTATAGTAAATCTGAAAGGAGTTAAGGGAGGAAGTTGGAGTTGAATATGGTCAACGTAATTGTATGAAAATCTCAAAGAATTTTTTAGAGGAAATAATATGTTTTAATTGGGACTGGGATTTTCCTTTGGGGGGGACTGATTTTTGAGACAGGGATTCTCTGTGTAGGTTTGGATTTTGTCCTCACTCTGTAGACCAAGCTGGCCTCAAACTCACACAGATCCACCTGCCTGAGTACTGGGATTAAAGGCGTGCAACACCACCCAGCTTCAATTTTCCTATTGATTGTGGATTGATTCCCCCTGGAAGCAGGGCAGAAATACTTTACTTTTCTCCTTATCTCTATTTGACTAGTGAAATCAGAACCACCCGTGTATTGGGAACCTGCACAATTGATGAGTGTGGGACTGGAAAGTCAATCCCTCCTGGCTGGGTCTCAGGGATCCCCCACACCCTCCTCCCATCTCTATGAGCCTAATAAACCCTTCTGGTAAAACATCAAACACATTGAAAACTCACATAGGGCTGGAGAGATGGTTCAGCGGGTAAAATACTTGCTATGCAAGCATGGGGACCTAAGTTTGGGTCCCCAGCATCCATATAAAAGCTGGGCATGGCAGCATACAACTGTAATAGCAGTGCTTAGGCAGGGGTGAGAGCAGGTAGATCCCTGGGGGTTGTAGGCCAGCCAATCTAGGGAGCTTCCGGTTCCGTGAGAGAACTTACTTCAAAAATAAGATAGAGAATTGACTGAGGAACACACTCAACATCAAACCCTGGCTTACATATACACAAAGAGAGGAGGAGAGAGGGAGAGAGGGGGGAGAGAGAGGAAGAGAAAGAGACTCAAGTGAAGTTTTCTAGGAAGAGAAAAATGAAAAGAAGGTACAAGCTACAGTCTTTAAACAGCTGCGCTCAGATATCTGGGTTGGGAAATGTCAGATCGGATAGTCCCCAAGACCTTGAAAAGGACAAAGAGACTATGAACTCCACAATTACATAACCAATGCAAAGCTGCCACCTTCTTTGTTCAGTCTCTCTCCTTGAGATAAGCAGGCATCAAAGCTGACTGACGATGTTGCTACTGGTTTAAAGCTGGAAGTTTAAGAAGTGGGCGCCTGTTTGACTTCACATAATAAAACATTAATTGAACTTCACAGTTGAGAAAAGTAAGGATATGCTTTCTTGCATAATGAGAACTGTCTCATGTCTTCAGTAAATCTTTGATATCAAGACTCAGCACAGGCTTCCATGGGGATAGTGGCTGGAACAGGGTAAAGCTGCTATTTAGGGAAGCAGCAGATTGGGGTATCTTTCCCCTACCAGCTTCTCTTTGAAAGCATCAACCCCAGGCTTAATCCTGCAGGCTTATGGTGTCTGATTGGATGGAAGAGGCGGTGTGCCCTAGTTTTGGCTGAAGCATAGAGTCTCAAACTCTGTCTCTGCAATTTATACTCAACTGCAAGGAAAATGACATACAAATGCTTAATTGCCTCTGTGTGTTGCTCGGAACCTAGAGTCTGAGTTTATCAGAAGTGAACAGTTCTAAACACATCCCACCTCAACAAATCCTCTCTTAATCGATTTCTAGTAACCCCTACATCTCTACATCCTTGTGGATTGGTGGGTCGAGGGCCAAGTCACGGAAACAGCCTCACTTTGGATGAGTGAATACAGAGGGAAGTCGGGGTGATCCAAATAGCTGTTCCAACTGGCTGGACAACAAGATTCAAGGACTAGGTTAGGTATGGTGGTACAAACCTGTAATCCCAGCACTTGGGAAGTAGAAGCAGGTCAGTCAGGGGTTCAAGACCAGTCTTGGGTACTGAGAGAGTTCCAGGCCAGCCTGGACTATAAGAGACTTTGTAGAAGAAAAAGAAGATAGAGAAGGAGAAAGAGGAAATGGGATAAAGAGGAGGAAGGGAGGAAGAAAGGAAGGAAGAGGCAGAGGAGGAAGGGAAACAAAAAGATCTAAGGACTTAAGCCACCCCCCTGAATGTACTTGCCCCCAGAAAGGGGACAGTAAGAGCCACTGCAATAATTTGGATATTTGCAAACCTCGTGAAGTAATGAGTGAGGTATTTTAAAGGACTCCAGGAGATGATGGAGTGTGAATATAGCTGTATGGATATTGCTTTGTGGTACGTGTCAATAGACTAAGCTCAGAGAGTAGACAGCAGAGGCACACAGCTTCAAGGACAATTTTCTCTAAAATATTACAGTGAAGATGCCTGGGCATGGATCTGTAGGGAAGATGAAGACCAAAGGGAGTCAAGGAAAGTTGCTGCCATACAGCTTTAGGGGAAAAATTAAGCAATTTTAGATAAGGTTTAATTGCCAAAGTATGTTCCTTGGCTGTTTTCCATGCTTACAGTGGGAAATGACTCACTCACAGCAACCTACATGGTTTCAGTGGGGCAGTGGGAAACAGCAACCTCCCAGCACAGGCCAATGGGCCCTTGTCTTTGGAATCTGGAACCAGAACACGGAGATGCCATGTGTTTTAGTTTTTCTGTCTTTAGTTGAGATGCAAGCCTGGGATTTGTCAGCAGTAGCCATGAACCTTCCATGTGCACTAGAGAACAGTGACAACAGGGGCAAACCAAGTAGAAGAAGAGAAGCATACAGAAAAATAGGGACCTGACACAGAAGGTGCTCTGGTCCCCATCATCTTCCACTCCTGGATCCCTGAGACCCAACAGTATCATTGAGCTTAAAGTGTGTGAAATGCACTTCAGTTCTTGGGTTCATCCCCACATCTGCCCAAGCTGACCTGTGAGTCTTCCTGTTGTAAGCTACACCTATGGAGTATCCTGCCTAACATGTATAATGGCAAAGTACTAGCTCCAGTAATGAGTGCCCTGTGAAGATAAATCAAGACCACCCTGAATCTTGTTTATTCATTTTGGTATAGAGGGAGCCAGCCAACATCTCTCATGATTGACAGTCTTCAGAGGCAGGCAAGGCAATAGGAAATTTTATGTGAAAACAAGATAGGATGCCATGCTCTGATTGAAGACTTTTCACATGGGGATGCTAGCACAGGCCAACCAGAAGCAGGACAACTTTCATAATTTATATGGGTAACATATTTAACTTCTTTTGGTTGGCCCTCAATTGGAAGATGGGAGGAAAGGGAAGCTGGGAGTTGCTGAGTGGGTCTTGACAATTTTAGGCTGGTTACTATGATTAGGAGTTCTGCTGTGGTACAAAGTCTGACCACTATCAGCTTCTATGTTCCGTCTCTGACAACATGTATTCACTGAGTGACTTTGAACTGATGAAACTGCCAGTATCTGGGCTTGAGATATGGGTTAGTTAATAAAGTGTCTAGTGTGCAAGCATAAGAACCTGAATTCATATCATACAGAAGGATCTCAGGAGGTCCCTGGGCAGTCACTGTAGTCAATCAATGAGGGCTGGGTTCAATGAAGCATGTTAGTGGAAGACATTCAAATTTAATCTCTGGCCTTCTCACACATGTGTATGAGCACCCCTGTGCATATGTGCACACAGATACAGACACTCTCACTCACAACCATCTGACAGGCTCACAGCTGAGCTGGCTGCATATAAGAATAACCAGGGAAAACTTTAATAGCCATAGCTGATCAAATTAAACCAGACCCTCTGAGGCTGTAGCCCACACCTTGGGTTCTATCAGTTTTCCAGATAATTCCAAGGCACGGCCATGGTTAACAAGCAAAGGAATGAAAACTGAGCACACTCTTCAGTAAGGCTGCTGAATTCTCTGCTGATTGCCTCTGAAAGACATGTGATTGGCATGGGCTTACAGAAATGCAGCCTGCTGGTAAGACTCAGGAGCCAGGAAATGAGGGAAATGGCTTCACCAGCATGAAGCAAGCTCTTCCTAAGTATGTGCTCCAGAGAGAGTGCATGCCCTACTAATGTGCATTTATAAGCCTGTTCCCTGGGGAAAGAGGCTCCATAGGGCTCTGAAAAGGAGCTGTGAAGGGTTTCACACCATTCCTATCATCTGTTTGGCACATTCCAGGGTCTAGTCTTAATACAAACGTTTTTTCCACTTGTTATTTCCAAAATAACAAAATTTTTTTCCAAAAATGCAGAGTTGACCCTCAGGTACTATTTGTTCCCAATTTTAGATAATTGAATTATTTAGTTAGCATTCATTTATTTAGCACTTACTATGTGCCAGCATTCTGTCAAATTCTGGAATATGGTAGTGGAAATAATAGACATAGTTCTGTCTTCCTGGAATGCTGTGGGATGCTATTCTCTGAGTATAACGGCACAACCCTCTTAACCAGAGTGGCTATGGTGACCTGGCAGAGGTCTTCAAAATTAGACCTACAGACATTATATCATTAGAGGGAGTTGAGGAAAAAAATCACCCAGTGGGTGGAGGCCACTAAGCCCTAAGCCTGACAATCTGAGTTCAATCCCCATGATTCACATGGTGGATAGAGAGAACCAACTGCTGAGAGTTGCCCTCTGACCTCCACACACGCTGTGACACGTGTGTGGCCACACACTAAATAAATAAATAAATAAATAAATAAATAAATAAAGTAAACTTAAAAGGGAGTAGAGAGGGGCATTAGCTCCTCCCTACCACCTATATACCCTTTCCAGCTATAGGTAATTCTGACTGACATGCATGTGCTCTCAGGAAATATTGAAATATATAGAAAGTGAGAGGTTGACTAAAGGTGTTGACATAAGCCTCCACTTATGCAGCTATGAGCAAGTAATCTCATGCTGGGCTAGGACTTTTCAGTGATAGAGCTCTTTCGGGTCACCCACATTCTGTAAGTAATCCCACACCTATTCTCCTAGAAGTCAAGTTAATAAACTCACTGGTTTACCAAGCTAGACTTAAGTGAAATACTTTGGCCTGTCCTTTGTGCCCTATCTGGGGTGAATAAATATTTATTCATATCTCCCAAGGAAAAAAAATTATACAACATGGAGCTTAATTTTTAAGTGTGAGAGATTATCATAAATATATTAAATTTTTGAAGACATTGCTATTGGCCAGTCTGTCCATAACATTTATAACTCTTCTAATGACCTTCTTACCTCCAACAATCCATCTCCATGTCCCCTTGAGTCTCACATCTGAGACCTAATAATTGCCAAACATTTTTCAGAATGGCTCTAAGAGTATTTGTTTTTATTTATGATATGGTGTGAGGACTAAATAGTCTTTACTGTCACTATTCACCCTGCCATTGTGTTGCAAGAGCAGCCATAGAAAATATGTGAATGAGGGGTATGCATGGATTTCAATAAAATGTTATTTGTAAAGACAGACAGGCTGGCTGCAATTGCTCCAGGGAAATGACAGTGAGCAAACTTCTCCAAATGAGAGGAATCAGAAAGAAGGATGTGGCATTGGTTTTTTAATCCCATCTTGTCATTCAAGAACCAGGAGTTTCCAATAAATGGATTTTTCTGCAAAACTAACTCTGGAGTTTCAAAGAAAATGACATTATTGTCATTTTGGAGCTTTTTAAGCCCTCAGAAATTATCAAGTATCAAAACTGTTTCATGTTCAATCTTTTACTGTTAGTTCAGTTTTAGTCAATTTTATCTAGCAATAAACTGGCTATTACACTATTTTATTTTTATCGATTATATCTTCAAATAACTCACAAAAGAATAATCTTTGCTTAATGACTATTCCATAGATTAATATTTTCATTTCACTTTAGTAATAGGTTTATATATGTTTGTATTTAAAATGTATTAAATATTAAGTTTGCATTTTTATTCAAATGAATTATTGAAGTCACTATAATTCATTTGAGGCTTATAGAAGCCCTATGAGGTGGGCATTAGTATTTTCTCTAATTGCAAATAATACTGGGAACCCAGAGAGGTTAAGGAACTTGACCAAGGTCACGGAGTAGCAAATGGCAGGAGTTGAGGCTAGAAGCGAGGCTTCTTGCCTTCAGATCATGTTTTCAGCCACTGTGCTATGCTGATGCTTTCTGAAAAATAAATAATAGTGTTAGAACTGGAAACAAAGGCAGCCTCTGCTGTGTCAGCATTGTTATTTCATCTGTCTGTTGTAGTTACTACATCTGAACTGTGGGAAGTGGTTTGGGGTGGAGCAAAGTGGGAGGAGCCACACCATGGTGAAGATTCCATAAGGGACTGATTAGGACATCCTGATTGTGGAGAATTGGAATGTTGTGGATCCAGATCCTAATATCTTCAATCCCCTTGACAGCTATTCACCACCCACCTCTGTGTTGGACTTAACATCCTCTCAGATAAAACCTTTGGAATGTATTCTTAGCATACACCCAGCTTCTACCAACCCAAAAGCTAAGACTGTCATCACAAAGCATCTAAAATCCAGAGCACAACTTCCCTTGCTTTGCTGTAACCGCCTACCTGATGTTCCCGCCATCATATTTGAAATGGGTCATGATTTCTGACTTTCTATTGTTACTGTAACTACAGAAAGTTTGTGAAAACACTTCCATGTTGGAGTATGGGGTTTAAGGCACCTGAATCTGTGTCCCAGGCTTCAGTCACTCATTTTTGGCTCAAAATAAATTATTTCTTATTCCTTATAAGGCAAAGGCTGTGTTGCAGATCTACAAAAGAATATAGGATAAGCAATCCTTAGCTTAGCAAAAGTGAGGGGAAGGAGGTTCCAGATAGGGCAATAGCAAAATCTGAGGCAGGGGCTACTATGGCCTACAAAAGGAAAGGAAAGGAGGTATCTAGTGGTGGCCACCTGTGTACATCCAGGATGTTCCTATGATGTCACTGTACAGCCAGAGCTTTAGTGTAGGTAAAAAATAAAACTATTGTCAACCTGACATAAACTAAAGTCATCAGAGAGAAGGGAGCCTCAATTGAGAAAATGCCTCCATAAGATCCAGCTTACAGGGCATTGGACCAGTTGTTCTGGGTACATAAGCAGCCTGAGTAAGTCATGAGGAGCAAGCCAGCAAGCAGCTCTCCTCCATGGCCTCTACATCATCTCCTGCCTGCAGATTCCTGTCTTGTTTGAATTCCTGTCCTGACTTCCTTCAATGATGAACTGTGATGTAGAAGTATAAGCCAAATAAACTCTTTTCTGCCCCAACTTGCTTTTGGTCATGGTGTTTCATCACAGAAATAGTTACCTAAGATATTTGTGTTTTCATATATTGCCATATTGTAAATAGCAATTTTTACCACAGTGCAATCAGACTTCATGGAAGATGTCCATCAGAGAGTGTAGAATTTGCATAGTGAGGGACACCAAGCAGGAGTAAATGCTGGTAGAGGCCAAGAGTACGGGAAGGGAGGAGATGATAGATAATCTACTGATGTGATCTAAAGACCCTAAGCTCAAATCACTCATTGCAACATTTTTCACTGTCAACTTGCCTGGATTGAGAAGCACAATGGAAATAAACCTTCCCCACAACGATGGACTGTATTCCCTCATAAATCATGAGCCAAGAGAAATCACCTCTTCCTCAAGTCACTTTGGTCAAGTATTTCATCACAGCAATGTGAAAAAGCAAATAAACATGCTCATCCGATTAGCAAGTATTGCTTTTCCTAAACACAGCTAGACATGCCCACTGTGTGTGCCCCTCAGCTCGAGGTCTTTCACCTTCCACACTGCCCTGCTGAGTCACAGAGAAAGAAATTTCTGCCCCAAGACCTTATAAACTTAGTGAAAGTCTCAATCTAGCACACCCCCAGTCAAATGACTCCTGCATTCTGCAGTAGACAGTCAGGCCTGCTTGGACTGACATGCCAGGACACCTGCTCCTTCTCTTTTAGATAGCTTCCTTTCCAAGCCTGTCTGGCTCCACACTCCACCCCAGTCACAGTGAAGTAAAGCACTTCCCTGATGGGCTGGCCCAGGGCCACCTTTGGAGAATGTTCACCTGGGTCAGACATTTCCTTCACAGTTTCAAACATACAAGCATACATGATCTGTTGTGGAGGTGCCTCTTGGGGAGATACATTCTACATTGATGATGGCAGATTGCTACCTTCCCCTCTTTGACGAGCATGGATACCTCAGTCCCTGGGGATAGGAGGACTGCAATTCCTTCTCTGTAGTGGAATAATCTTTTTGTACACTGTGAAGATGCTGTTTGTATTCAGGCATCTGCACTGGCCTTTCCTTGGGGTTCTGACAGGATACGCCCTCAGCTGCAGCCACTAAGAGCACCACCTGTGCACATTCACTATGTTACCTTTTAAACGGGCCCTGCCCACCTCTCTGCCTTCTCTCCCTCTCCCTCTCCCTCCCCCTCTCCCTCTCTCCCTCTCTCCCTCTCTCCCCCTCTCCCTCTCCCCCTTCCCCCACTCCCCCACTCCCCTTTTCCCCCTCTCTCCCCTCTCTTCCCTCTTTCCCCTTTCCTCCCTCTCCCTTCTCTCCTCTCTCCTGCTGCTCCTGTCCCTGAGGGCAGGTCTCCCCCTTCTCTTTCCACTTTTTATGATACCTTTCCCTAATAGAAACCCCCTCTGCTTGAAGCCTGATACATGGTGTCTTTGTCCTGAATGCTGCTTTTTTAAATTATAGGAGATATGTCTCTCTGATGGTTTAATAAAAAGATATGCAGCACATGAGGGGGCAGAACGGTTGAGTAAGGAGAAGAATAGAAGATAACAAGAATGGAGATACCATAATAGAGGGAGACATTTTAGGTTTAAAGAGAAATCAGGCACTAGGGATATGTCTGGAGATCTACAAAGATGACACCAGCTAACAATCTAAGCAACAGAGGAGAGGCTACCTTAAATGCCCTCCCCTGATAATGAGATTGATGACTAACTTATATGCCACCCAATAGCCCTCATCCAGCAGCTGGTGGAAATAGAAGCAGACACCCACAACTAATTACTGAAATGAACTGTAATCCAGTTGCAGAGAAGGACGAGTGAAGAGCAAAGGGGTCCAGACCAGGCTGGTGAAACCCACAGAAACAGCTGACCTGAACATCAGGGAACTCTTGCTCCCCAGACTGATAGCTGGGATACCAGCATGGGACTGATCCAGACCCCAGGAACATTGAGATTCAGTGAGGAAACCTCAAAAATCTACAGGACCTCCTGTAGTAGTTCAGTACTTATCCCTCGCATATGTGCGGACTTTGGGAGCCCATTCCACATAGAGGAATACTCCCTGAGCCAAGACACACGGGGGTGGGCCTAGGCCCTATCCCAAAGGATACAATAGACTCTGATGACACCCTATGGAAGGCCTCACCATCCAGGGGGAGCAGAAAGGGTATGGGATAGGTAGGGTTTTAGTTGGGGAGGTGGCAGGAGAGGACGGGAGGGAGAGGGAACTGGGGTTGTCATGTAAAACAATCTTGTTTCTAATTCAAATAAAAAAATCTGGAAAGAAAATAAGCAGCCAATAGCTAGGCAGGATTTTTGAGGCACAGAGGGTGCCAGGAAGAAGGGTAAAGTCACCAGCCAGTCTCAGAGGAAGCATGGCATGTTGAAGATGAGGTAACAAGCCATGAGCCTTGTGGCACATGTAAATTAATAGAAACTTGTTCATTTAAGTTATAAGAGCTAGTTACAGACAAGCCTAAGCTATTGGCTGGGCTTTCATAATTAATAAGAAGTCTCCGTGTGGTTATTTGGAAGCTGGCAGGCAGGACAGAGAAAGACTCACTACACTTCTCAGTTGCTGTAGTGACTGCAGTGGCATACTGATGCCCTGAGTCCTGCTGTCTGCCCACTTCTGCAGCCTGAGCCATCCTACTCTCCCACAGAAGATGGGGAGCCATCCCTCCATCCCCACAAAGGACTTACTCCAAACCCATGCAATAATTTCCCTTCCCCATCCTGGTGTCTTATATTGCCTCAAGGACACTAATGTTCCAATCTGATTCTTTCTTTGGGATTAAATCACCAAAAGTGTGGCTTCGTAAGTATGTTACATATAAAACCATCATTCATTCATTATTGTATTCATTCATCAAACATGTCTGCAGTGTTTACCATCCACCATCCACTCTGCCAACCAGGAAAGAATAAGCCAGGTACTACCCACCTAGCTGCTAGGCATTGGATGGGAACAGACTCCTAAGCAGATAATTAGAACACAGACACAATGGCAGTAGTACCACCTCCCGAGCTTTTGTTCTGATACTTTGCATCGAGCTTCTACGGAAGTAGATTGTGGTTCAACTTTGTTTTTTCTGGCAGGCATGTTGTATTTTATATAGGTGTTTGTAGAACTATTTATTATCAGAAATCTTGATTTTAAAAAAATTGGGGGTACTTATGTGAAAACAAACAAACCTTGAATCTGGTTTGGCAACTGAAGCCAGAATGATCAGCTACTTAACACCTGGCCAATTTATCATGTCATGGAACAGGTGTGGAGAGAGAAGTGCTTGTCTGTAGCAATTAGTGGAACAATCATCTTTTTTTTTAAAAAAAAAAAAAAAAAGAAAATAAAGTAACAATAATGGGGAACCCACAGAGGGGACCAGAGTAGCAGTTTTACTTGGGTAATTAATAATCGCAAACAAATGAGTCAAAGACTGCCAAATTTATCAGAATAATTCACCTACTAAATGGTGGACAGCCCAGCTCAGCTCTGAGGTCAGCCACGCTGCAACAAATGTAACTCCAGAGACCACCTCCACAGATGCTGTCCGGAGTCTGACTGAGCTTTCTCTCCATGGATGAGCTTCCCAGGGCTGAACTTCCAGCATCTTTCCCACTGCAGACATTATATCACGGAATAAACAATACTAACCTCTGTTGGAAATGGTCCATCTTCTAGTTGTTCTCAAGGACACAAGATTTACTCTCAGACACCTTTGCTCTTCCTTCCTTGTCATAAAGTTAGGAGGGCCGGCCTATCCTCTAACAAGAGGTGTTGGCGAACACTTGACCTAAAGCCTGCTTGGGTTCAAGGGGGAGGCACAATCTATTGTGCATGACTGTCCTCCAACCAAGCAACCACCATATTGGGGCGTTCAGCTACACCCCATGCAAAAGCATCATCCCAGCTAGAACTGTTCCCTGTTTACATCACTCATGGGGCAATGGGGAGGGTCAAGAGACTCTCACCTGACTACACAGCTGCTCCCTACCACCTGTTATATGTAACTCTGCCTTAATTGCTTGCAGCTTCGGGGAGGGGCTAGTTTATACAAGCCTGGGAAAGAATGGGGCTAGGGGGAGGTTCCATCTACATGGCTTTCATCACAGCTGGGTAAAGGCTTTCCAGGTGTAGCCTGTTGAGGGAGGAGCACCCACACCTCTAAGTAACCCCTCTCCTATGCTCTGTAAGGAAACCCAATGAACTCGTCTCGTTCATTCCCCAAAGTGAATTTTGGAGGGAACGGTGCCTTCATTTGTCCCCGGAACCATAGAAGGAAGAGGAGACATTGGTGATCTCTCCCCTGGGAAGGAATTTTAGAAACACAGCCCCAATTCTGGGGCCAGCTTCTCAGTGACCGCCAAGAGTATATGTCAGATCACCAATAACGCGCATGACAGGGTGGACCACTGCTTCCGAGACACCAATAAATTACACGACATGGTAGACCACTGCTTTACTTCTGAATGAACTGGTGGACTTGTGTAACCCGAATCTCTGAGGCCACCTCCAGGGTTCCTAAAGCAGCAATTCTGAAATGAGGGCCCCCCCCCCAGACACCAATTTCTAAAGTTCCCATGTGGATCTGCTGCCGCTGGACAGGAGTCGTTCTTTGAAGACTATGGTTACAGACCCTGGCTTATCATGAACCTCACTTAGAGAGTTTTTAAAACAGTGCCCAGGCCTTTTCAGAACAATTAAGTCAGCATTGGCAGAGGCACTCCATGGCAGTAGTATACTTTTAAAGCTCCAAAATGATCCTACTACAGAGCTAAAGCTGAGAACCTCTAGGTAGTAACTGTGCCAACAGGAAACACACAGACAACTCCTAACTGGAAAGATGTTACAATAAATCTTTCCGCCAAAAGCCGCTGAGCCCCACCGCCACATGTACACTTTATGCTAGCCGCCCGCCCGAGTTAGGCCCAAATGAATACACAGAAACTTGTGTTAGGTACAATGTTGCTTGGCCAATGACTAGGATTCTCATCTGTTAGTTTAGTCTTAACTATCATAAACCTATATATTTTATAAGATTTATTTTATCGGACGCCTTATTGGCATTCCTCCTTGCCGGTGGCTCACATCCTGCCGCTGGAGGAGGCGAACGGAAAAAAGAGGGTCCTTCCTGTTTCTCCTTCACTTAAATATGAGTCTCCTTGCTATGTCACTTCCTGCCTGGATCAGCACTTCTCTACTACATTTCCCAGAATCCTCTTTGACTCCTAGTCCTTGCTTGCTATTGGCCAAACAGGATTTTATTTAACAATTGGCAAAAAGATTAATCGTAACAGTGTGAGAATGCTTATATGGTAGGAAAGAACACTTGAGGATTAAAAGCTCCATGTGGATCCAGCTTGACATTGCTGCAGCCATCTTGATTTCAACCTGCCATGATTGCCCCACAGAACAACCGTCAGCAATTCTTCCTGCAGGTTCCCCAGCAAACTGTTAGATGTTATATGGAACTTCCCAACCAAGCCCTAGCTTCAGGAATGTGCCTGACTTGCTGATGCTAGTTTAAGATAACCAGGTATACTTAAGTCAGGATCAAGTCACTTCTGTCTGAAGCCATAGATAGGCAAGTCCTCTTTCTCCTCCGATGGAGAGCCAACTGGTCTTGCAGCTGCCCAGAAGCATGCTTCTGTAAGTAACCGCAATACATTGCACCCTGTGAGCCTGGATCTGATTGCTTGTCTTTCAGGCCCACAGTCTATCGGTCCCCACATACTAGGACTAAATTGTCCTGAAACAGACTCAATCAAAACCCCAGGTGGGGCTTTCAGAAGCTGAACATCAATTTAGGGTAACTGATTCTCAGAAAGTTCCAAGGAAAACATCTTTACCATGGGAACAGGAAAAGAATTTACCTAAATCTGATGTGCAATTCAAGGAGTGCTCCAGAGTAGTAGAACTTATACAGTGTGTGTGTGTGTGTATGTGCACATTATAATATATTCTCTATATATGTATGTATATATTTTAATAAATCATATATGTTACATGTATATATACATGGGATATATCATATATATACATATATATTTTTATTAGAATGACTTACAGGGTTTTTTTTGTTTTTGTTTTTTTTTTGGTTTTTCGAGACAGGGTTTCTCTGTGTAGCTTTGGAGCCTATCCTGGCACTCACTCTGGAGACCAGGCTGGCCTTGAACTCACAGAGATCCGCCTGCCTCTGCCTCCAGAGTGCTGGGATTAAAGGCGTGCGCCACCAACGCCCCGCTGATTTACAGGTTATGGTCCAGCTAATCCAACAATGGCTGGCTATAAACAGAAAACCCAAGAATCAAGAAGTTGCTCAGTCCATGAGTCTGGATGTCTGAGCTGGTCTTCAGTATATACTGGAATTCTGAAGAAGTAGCCTCTAATGCTAGTGAAGGAATGTACTTGCCAGCAAGGGGCGAGCAAGCAAAAAGAAAAGAGCTTCCTTCTTCCATGTCTTTACATAGGCTTCCAGCAGAAGTTCTGGCCCAGATTACACATGTGTCTTCCCACCTCAAGATCCAAATTAAAAGTGAATCTCTCATTGGTGTGCCTCCATTTCTGAATTTTAGTAAATTACAGATGTTACAGCTGTAGCCAAATTGACAACCAAGAGTAACCATCACAAAGGGTGCCCTGGAGTTTCTATTTCTGTGATAAATCCCATGACCAAAAACAACTTGGAAAGGAAAGGGTTTATTTCAGTTTACAACTCCCAGGTCACACTCCATCACTAAAGGAAGCCAGGACAGGAACTTGAGGCAGAACTGATGCAGAGTCCATGGAAGAACACTACTTACTGGCTTGCTCCCTCTGGCTTGCTCAGCTTGCTTTCTTATATATTCCTGGACCATCTGCCCAGGGGTGAAACTACCACAGTAGGCTGGGCCCTCCCACATCAATCATTAACAAGCCAATATCCTACAGCCTTGCCTTCAGGCCAATTTTCTCAACTACTGTTCCTTCTTCCTTGACCTGTGCCTCCTATGATTTTAAGGGTAAGTTTTGAAACTTGGGCGTTGTGGTTTTCAGTGTCTGTACCCTCACCCCAAACTGTAGTCTTTAGAGTCATGTGCACTGCATGTTGGATGAGCCAGGGAAATTATTAACAAATAAGTATTTTATGTGTATCTAGTGGTTGCTTTGAACTGAGAGAAAAGCTTTGAGATGGGATTAAATGGTGACCTTTGACTCTATTTGGGAGAAACAGGAAAAGTACAGTTAATCTCTAGTTAAAAATGAGCAGTTTCCCAACTTTTACACTTAAATATAATTTCAAGATGTTTAGATAACTGTGTCTTACATTTGACATGTTCACTCCTCCCCCAATATTATAGTTTATTCTTTGATGACTTTTTCACTCGGACATGATAGCTTATGCTTTAGATTTGGGTTGCTATCTTGCCAAAATAAGTGCTACAGTGTTTCAAGCTTCCTTTTGCCCCCTCAAATTTTGTCTTAAAGGGATATTTGAATTACTAATTCTGAGTCAGAACATGTATTTTGGTATTAAGACTTGATATATGTTTTTACTTTACAATGAATATAGCTGGGTACCTGAAACGTCCGTATGATGGCCACTGGGTGGGAGCTAATGTGAAGTCCAACACATTCAGAGTCTTGGACTTCAGAGCCACTACCACAAGCTGTTGTAAAGTCCATCTGCGTTTTTGACTGTATCTGAATACTTGTCTGCAACATTAGAAACTTAGAATCCATTCATTTCTACAAAGTGCATTCTGGACATCGAGAACCCTTATTGTTAATTTGTGTGGCATCCCAGCTCATACATCATGTGTCATCCTCACAGATTATAAGGATTAAATAACAAATATGCATATAACTTTTCTACATTGAAATTATAGAAACATTTGCTAAATTTAAATCTTTGATAAGAGTCTATTGAGTGTGGAACAGGAGCCACACACCAGAATGGTATCAAAGAAAAGAGGTATTTGCAAACTCACATGTCACCTAGATTTCTGATTCTTTGTTGAAGGGCCAGCCCATTTGTCTCAGTTTTCTGAGATTCTCCAGTAGATCGGCCCATTCAGGGTCGGGCTGGTAAGATCATACATATCTTGACGCTGTTGCTGTTTCTCAAACTGCCAGGTTTTTCAACAATGAGGAGGGGGCTTGATGTCAACTACTCTTCAGTATGGTGCAAAAGAGAGGAATTCAAATTTACAACATCTGCACAGAGATTAACCTTATACAAGTAATCTTTCATGGCTCTATTGAGTTGTCTTCAATCTTTTCTGCTTCAAAGAGCTACATTGCTTGATTAAAACAATGTTTAAAAATAGTCCTCATCCCAGATATGTCTATGTTTGTATCAAGCTGACAAAAGCCAACCAGGACAGAAGGGGTGGTGCCACTAAAAGGAAAATCCCTTTGACCAATTAAATGGCATAGAGTTGGAATAAAGTATAATGAAAACAAAATCTATGAGAATTGGCAGCAGCTAAGGCAAGTTCTGCCAGCTCCAACTAGGGAAGGGGTCTGAGAGCATTTATAAAAAACAAAAACAGAGGTGAGCCATAGAAGACAATTGAGCTGGCTGAGGCCCAGTCAACTAGTCTAGTTGAAGTTTAACTAGTTGTCCCCAACATAATTATCTAGTTACACTGCTTCCTGAACACCACCAAAGCTCAGTTATTAGGAATGAACTCTGATGGCTTGGTCTGTGGGGTCTAGGACAGATTCCAGGTTCAAATACAGAGCCTTCCATCAAATATTATCTACTACTATTGTCTCAGTTGGGTTTTCTATTTCAGTCATAGAATACCATGACCAAAAACAATTTGGGGAGGAAAGGTTTAGTGGTTTGTTTTAGGTTGCTTTTGTTTGTTTGTTTGTTTTTTCCAGTTTCTAGTTCCAGATCACAGTCTGTCATAGAAGGAGGGCAGAGCAGGAAATGAAGCAGAGGCAATGCAGAAGTTCTGCTTACTGGTTTCTTCCTCATGACTTGCTCGGCCTGCTTTCTTATATCACGAAGGACCACCAGCCCAGGGGTGACATCACTCCCAGTGGGCTGGGCCCTCTCCTATCAATAATCAGTCAAGAAAACTCAACTATAAGCTTTCCCACAGGCCAGTCTGGTGGGGGCATTTTCTCAATTGAAGTTCCCTCTTCCAAAATGACTCTAGGTTGTGTCAAACTGTCATAAAACTAGATAGCACAAGCACTTTGGGTTGATTCACTGTAGAAAGAATTATGCAACCTGGAAAAAACCTGAGAAATTAGCTCCCCAAATATAAACAGCCACTACACAGGACGGGCTTGTAATCTTGGTTGTGTAAACTTGTAGGTTCCCTCTGTAATCCACACACTAACGGCAATGCCTGTCACTCCCGGCCCATTCTACTAAGGCCTTGCGAAGAAGGGTGGATCTATAGAGCCCAAAGTTTTAGTCTTTGGTCTGCCCTGCTCCTCCAGCCCAAATGCTTGTGCCTGAGATGAACATGTGTCACAGAAACTGGGTTCTGCCTTGAAGGTGCAACCCAAGCAGGGATGATGGTTCTCTGCTGAGTCAGTCAGATCTATTCTTTCTTCATTGAACCTGGAAGCAGCAGCAGCAGTAGAAGGCGATTTATGTAGGATGATTGCGGGCATGCCTGAGAGATGTGAAGGCAAGAAAAGCTGGGTGTTCACAACTGGGGACCCCAAGAGCAGACCCCTCAAATTTCTTGAACTTCCTTCATCCCTATCCCTCTCCACCTTCTGGATCCAAGAAGTCCAGATCCTCTGAGTGGATTCAAATACAATTGTTTTCTTCTGTCCCTGTCTTCATTTGGGTTCACATTGATGTGACGAGAATCCATGACCACGGCAACTCTTATAAAGGAAAACACTTCATTGGGGTGGCTCACTTATAGTTCAGAGGTCCAGACAATTACCATCATGGCAGAGAGCATGCAGGCAGACACAGTGCTGGAGAAGGAGCTGACAGCCCAGTATCTTGCAGGCAACAAGAAGTCAACTGAAACACTGGGCAGTATCCTGAGTGTAGGAAACCTCAAAGTCCACCCCCACAGTGACACACTTCCTCCAACAAGGCCACACCCACTCCAACAAAGTCACACCTGCTAATAGTGACACTCCCTATGATATTATGGGGGCCAATTACATTCAAACTACCACAGTCCCCATGCCCATGGAGCTGTAGAAAAGCGGTCCCTTTTCTGGGGTTACCTGAGTCACTGCTATTGTGGACTAGAAGCAAGGGAAGAGTCTTCCATCACACTGTCTTCTCTGACGTCTGTGCAGTCGTCCTGTCTTGTGGCCCCACTCTTGTCTAAGGACAAGAATGTGGATCTGTTGAGATTTGAACTCAGTCTGTGGTGTTGGGAGCGGTTGTCTTTTTTAAGTGTCTTGTTGGAACTTTTCCACCCACATAAACCTGTGACAATGATGTAGAAAGTCATGCTAAGCATTTGAAAGAATTACATGTCACACAAAATACACTCTGGAACCAGACTATCCAGTTTTAAAACTCAGCCTGGCTGGCATCTTACTTGCAAAGCGGCTTTGAGTAGGTTACTTAGCAGCTGTGAGTCCAAAGCTAACAACAAAAGCATACTCATCAAGGCGGAAAAGTAAAATAGCTATGTAAAATCTTAGCCCAGAGCCTGGTACAAGAATTTCATCAGAGGTAGCCGTTTGACTGCTCAATTCCAGGAAAGTATTTACACATTTTTAAGGGTTCTCTGGAGAGAAATGGATCTTCAGTTAGTGGCCGATACAATGCTTGACAACTGGATTGTTCTTACCTACAGGGCCCTTCCCTGATGAGTTAAAATGGTGGTCACAGGAACCATTTGGAACTTCTGCATAAGCAGCAATCAACCATGGCTGGGCCTCTGTTGGGGCTTTGTGAACCCTTCAGCTAGGAAGCAAGTCTGCCCCACAGCAATTAAAATACCATTGTGGGGCTAAGAAAAGGCTGCTAATTAACACGTGGTCATGAGCGGCTGAGCAGCCCACCTGTGAACTTACACTTGTTTCATCCTTTCTGAGATTTGAAGCTCCGGGTGTTGCCTCCTGGGACCTGATGCAGACTCCTGGGGTTCCAGAAGGGAAAAACAAGCTAGAAGCCCGCCAGGCTTAGAAAGTTTCTTTCCAACACCAGCCTCCTTCAGTGAGGGAGCTCACGCAGTCAGAAGTGACAGTCCCTAACAGCTCCTTGTTTGGAAGGCGTGCTGTGAAAAGGCAGTGACAAAAGTGGGGTTTGCTGAGCCTCTGTCCATGAAAACTGCTCTTCCAGGTTCTGGTTGTTAAGTGTGAAGGAGTGAGGTGAGAAACACGAGAGAAGTAAGCTAAAGGGCTTGCAGCTGGGCAGGAGATAGTCAAAGGACCACATAAAAGGAAAGAGAATTCTGGGAGAAATAACAAAGTCAGTCTCAGCAGACACTGACCAGCTTCTGTAATGTCCTCCCAGGAATACAATCAAGTCATCGTTGCCCTTTACCTTAGTAAACTTCTCAAATTTATGGGTAGTCACAGATTCTACATATCCCTGTATCTGATGCATCTAATGGTAAGAGACTGAATTGTGGGTAAGTGTTTAGGAAGTCTTCTGATAGTCCAAGAAGGAAACCACCCCACAGACAGAGAAATGGCGATTGAAGATTTGTTAAGTCCAGATGCCAGAGGTGGCCCTCCACAGCTTCGGCTCCACTTGACTGCCTTGGCTCTGGGAGACACTCTTTACTTTTGCTTTCTTGTCTGCTAAAAAGAAGCCTTGACTTCTATCTCAGTCTACCTGTGCCCTGGAGTGAACTCTTCTCTTTCAGGGGCATAAGAGAGGAGACTGTGCCCACAGTTGGGATCAGAGGGAAGGAGGGGGGTGCATCTCCTCATAGGAACACCATCATCCACATAAAAGCTCAAAATGAAATTGCAAAACGTACAGTGGGGCCAGACAGATGGCTCAGCAGTTAAAAGCACTCGCTGCTCTTCCCGAGGACCCGGCTTTGGTTCCCACCACCCACATGGTGACTCACAACCACCATGAGTCCAGTCCCAGTGGGCACGCACTTAAATACATATAGCCACTCATACATGATAGATAGATAGATAGATAGATAGATAGATAGATAGATAGATAGATAGGTTAAAAGTAGCTATCAAATGTATACATGATATCATTTAAAATTGAAGACTTCCTGAATAGGAAGGTAAAAGACTGTGGCATCTGGGCTGCTAGATAATTAAAATACAGTTACATTCAAAGTATTAAAATTGAGTTGAGTTTGGATCAGTTATATATAAAAGGCTACACTGGGATGATAGGGGCCACAGTGGTAGAATTATCTATAATAAGATGCCCCATCTGCTTAATTCAATGTGGTGGCAAATGTATAGCAACACATGACTAATCTGATTGAGACACTGTATTTTTCCATTTTACTTAATTTTAGTTAGTTTGACTTTAAGTACGCACAGGTAACTAGTGGCTGCCATTTTTGTAAATTGAAGAATTATTGAAGAACAGGTCACCTGATGAAGGGCTTTGTGACATTTCAGAATCAACACTTAGTGCAAGTAATCTACTGATCCTTGACCATCTCAACACACCAAATAAATCTCTACATGAATTCCACATATCCAATCAAAATCAGCCACCTGAGCTTTTGGTTAGGCTTGGATTTCAGCTAAAAGAGGGATTTGACACATATAATTATCAAAAGAATATTACATAAGACATAGAATTCTAAAACTGAAAGAGACTTTAGAGATTATGCTGGGTGTACAAAATTCAGATTGTTTGGATCTACTGAGAGATCTTCAGGACTATTACGTGGCCTGGGAGATGGCAATGGTGAGAGACCAGATATGTTAAATGTCCTGCCAGACACAGGGCAGTCTCCTGTGTGTAGCAATCATCTTGCCTCACCTCCAATTATCACCCCACTGCTAATACTTTCTATCCAACAGCTTCTTCTAAAAACTGGGAATTTTTCCCAGAAGATTAATAGATCCAGTTGCTGGTAAAAGTCAGTTTTCTAGGTCATGGCAGGGGAAGCCAGGCACAGCTGGAGAAAGTGCACTGGCTTTTTCTAATAAATTGAGGCTGTTTCTACTCAGCACAGGATATTTACACTCTGAGTAAAGCTTAAAGAAAAAGGCAACCTTCTGGAAATGTGTGATGCCTGATAGCCTGGCACATTGGCACCTAGGGAAAGTGTTCTTGGCTCTTTCTACCTTAGTGACAGAGTTCATTGTTGTGGCAGTGATTATTTGACTTAAGGAATCTCAAGTATTACTACTTGTCACTTTCAGGAAAAAAGTTTATTCCTGTAATCCTAGCACCCGGGGAGCCAATGGCAGAAAGATCTCAAGTTCAGACCAGTCTGAGCTACATGGTGAGACTCTGTTTCAGAAAAAAAAAAAACAAGTGGTGTGGCTGTAGGTCAGTGGTAGAGCCATTACCCAGCATGTGTCAGACCCTGGGTAAAATCCCCAACACCACACACACACACACACACACACACACACACACACACACACACGCACGCACATACACAGAGAGAGAGAGAGAGACAGAGACAGAGACAGAGAGACAGAGACAGTGAGAGACAGAGACAGAGAGAGAGAGAGAGAGAGAGAGAGAGAGAGAGAGAGTTTACAAACTGCGATATTAACCATCAAGCTGTACAGCTTCTAAGCTACTGGTATAAGAACCAAGGACTATGGGAGTGTTGCAGAGCTACTACAAGAGGAGCAAGGAAAGAGTCCCAGGAAAATAGATAACAGAGGATAGATAGTTGGGCAATGACATACTAACAGATTGAGTTGTGTCTCCTTGACAGATTCAAAGCCCTAACCCCCATACTCCAATAATGCCAATAAAGAGATGATGAGGTTAAACTTGGGTGGTTTGAGCTGAGGATGTCGCTCAGTGGTAGAGTGCTTGCCTAGCATATGCAAGGCCATGGCTTCGGTACTCAACGACAGAGAGAAGACAATGAAAGAGAGAAAAGCTGATATTGTTCACGTGGGCCTTGATCTAATTAGACTAGTGCCATCTTGAGAAAAGATGAGGGCACACCCAGAGACACCAGGGATCCTGTGTACAGAGAGATGCCATGTGAAAATACAGCAGGAAGTGGTCATCCACAAACCAAGGATGATGTCTCAGAGGAAAGCAGCACTACTGACACCTTGACCTGAACTTCCACCCTCCATACCACTGAGAAGTACATTTCTATTGTTTGAGGCTCACAGTCTAGAGGCTGGAGAGATAGCTCAGTGGTCAAGGCCACTTGCTGTTCTTACAGAGTGACAAGAGTTCTATTCCCAGCACCCATGACAGGTGGCCCATGACCCCTGTTACTTCAGCTTTAGGGGATCTGACACCCTTTTGGCCTCTGTGGGTACACACACACACACACACACACACACACACACACACACACAGAGAGAGAGAAAGAGAGAGAGAGAGAGAGAGAGAGAGAGAGAGAGAGAGAGAGAGAGAGAGAATGAATTTGTTATGGCCATCCTGAAAAGGTAATTTTGGATCAGAGAGATAAGCATGGCCAGGTCCTCAGACACATAAAGTTAAGAGTCTTGGTTCAAGTGATTAAAATGTATCATTGGAGCATTAAGAGTGCAGGAGCTAGTGAGGAAAATTAGAAGGAAGAAGAACCGCAAATGACATTGACACAGTATTCACTGGATTCCCCTGAGCAGAGAGGGAGCTAGGATTTGACTTCTAGACTGTTAAGTCTAGTGGCAGATGAGAGAGGGGAGATGGAAGATAGCAGAGCAGGGAAGCTTAAAATTTTTGAGCAAGAAATGAGAACATAAACCATGGTATTACCCAAGGGAAGCACTCAGAGGGAAAAGATTGAAAGGATTTGTTGGCCTAGAGCATTCTGTTGTTGGGGATGGAGAAAGTGGCACAGCAAAACTCTATCCAAAATAAAATCCCTGTGGCCAGAAGCTTGACTGTTGTCTTCAACCCAACTGCACATCCCTTACTTGCCCCCAAATTATTGAAAATGACATTATAAAAGGCCAAAAATTACACTGACCTTTTAAGGTGGATTAGAATACTAAATAGCACAAGTGGAAAGAATTTCTGAATAGAGAGAAAAGTCAGATATTTTATAAATGAGAGAAGGAGATAAATGAAACACATATTTAAAACTAGTTATAACAACAAAAGATAGCCCATCAATACAAGTATTTGGAAGTGTTGAAATGATGGGTTCATGAGTTACCAGGAAACAGAGATGGATGGCAGCTTTAAAAATGAGTTCGGCTTTCATGAAGCTGGCGTAGGAATTTATTACTCTAATATAAATTTTCAACAGATGCCAGAGTTTTAAATAGTAACATTATTACTGCACAAAACAAGAGTGCCTCATCCTACATGGAAACATTTGTTCTTGGTAAGGTGATGGTCTTGGAAACTGACAGCCTTGAATGTGCAGATTTCATTTCTAAGTGAAATGGAGCCAAAAGGAAAATCAACCTGAGGATACCTTGGCTTGCAGCAGCCTCATCCAAAGGGCTCCCACTGCCATCAAACAGCACAGTTCTCTTGTTTCTGCTACAAATGCCTTGTGAGTTGCCATCAGGGATGTGGGTTAGAGAAGAAGCCCCCCCCCCCCGCCCCAGGTTCCAGTTGGTGTGATAAGAGGAAATGATACATAGAGAAATGTATCCTGACTCTTCACACTTTCATCCAGGAAGAGTAAAAATCATCCCAAGGTCTTCAAAGCCTCCCAGTCATCTATATAATCGTGTTGGGGTGGGGGTGGGGGGCTTATGAACTTTTTGCAAGGAACCCATCTTAAGTGATCGTTTTAATGAAATGTAGAGAGAAGGTACGCAACAATGTCTTTTTTAATCATCCGTTTATAATCTCAAAAAAATAGTAATAGCCAAAAGAATAAAAATGTAATTGCTGACATTTACTGAATTCCAACTGCATGCATACCAGGCTCTATTCTAAACACTGTCCCAGTTAACCTCATCACAACAAGCTACAGTATTATCACCACTTTATAGAGGCTTATGGAAATTAAGGGTTTTATGAAGATTATATATACCATGTAAGTGGCAAAGTTGAGCATTCAAAGCCAAGCAAAGCCAGTTATACCTCCAGGATGTAACTGCTTAAGAATTCTGTTTGTACAATGAATAATAAGGAATACGGCAGTTGCTGATATGGTGTTACATAGTGATTTAAAGGAATAAACTAGACAGGTATTAATGTGAATTAATGTCATTAATTAGATGCTGGCATCTGCAATGATTAATCTTGGTGACTTGATTATACTAAGAGAGGTACCCAGATGATTAACCAAGTGCATTGTTGGACTTGCATATGTTTCCTTAGAAGGTAGGTATAAGAGACAGCAATGTAAACCAAAGGTAAATGAGGAATGTAACTGCACCTTGAAAGTAAGAGGCCCCATCAAGCAGGCTAGGGACCCAAATAAAACCAAAGCAAAGCAAAGGAGGGAGCCAGGCAGCATGTGCAAGCTGCTTTCTTCTTGAGCAAGCAAGATGATGTCACCATTGTCTATGGACATCAGACTCCAGTTTCTTTAGCCCTCAGTACGAACTCACACCATCAGCTCTCCAGAGAGCAAACAACAGGCAGACTTGGACTGGGGCTGCATCATTCAGCTCCCTTGTATGAAACTTCTACCTTCCTGGGCTGAGCAACATGGTGTTCTTTGCCTCTCTAGTTCTTTGCCACTGCTGGTGGGTATCTGGGGCAAGTCAGCCTACAATGACGCAAGTCAGTCTTCTTGTAAACTAAAAATAGCTCTGCCACATGACCCAACTGTGCCACTTAGCCAGAGGACTCCAAGTCAGTGTGTCACAGAGACACTGGCACATCAGTGTTTAGTGCAGCACTGTTTACAACACCTAAGCCATAGAACCACCCCAAGTATCCTTCAACAGGGGGCCAAGGAAGTAAAGCTAGATACACAATGGAAATTGTCAGTCGTAAATGGCTGCAAGTGAACATCATTGTATTATGCAAATTAAGTTCATCCTGGAAATGTAAATACTGCATGCTTCCCGAATGTGTAGGCCCTATATGACATATCATATTCTCGGGGTTGGGCAGAAGGCTCAGAGGTTAAGTGCACTTGCTGCTCTTAACCAGGGTTTGGTTTCCTAGCAACCACATGGTAGGACACAGCCATCTGCAAGTCCAGCTCCAGCTGACCTGATGTCCTCTTCTCACCTCTGTGGGCACCCGGCATGCACATGGTGCACATACAAACACACGGGTAAAGCTTTCACACATATAGATAAACTAATAAACCTAATTTTTAAAAAACATACATTTAAATATGGCATAAAAGTGGAAATGAAATTGCCTAGAGCAGCGCTTCTCAACCTTCCTAATGCTGTGACACTTTAATATAGTCCCTCATGTGGTGACCCCAACCATGAAATTATTTCATTGCTACCTCACAACTGTTATGAATTGTAGAGTTAAAATATCTGAAATGCAGGATATCTGACGTGTGACTCCTGTGAAAGACTCGGTTGACCTGCAAAAGGACCGTGCCCCACAGGTCTGAACCACTGGCCTAGAAGAACAAGCAGAGTTAATAAGAGAATGGGAGGGTGAAAAGAGGAGTGAAGGGAAATATGATCAAAGCTAGTTACATAATCATACAAGAATGTCCTTATTAAAAGAACAGCTACAGTGGAAACAATGGAGCAGAGCAACAAACGCCCTTTCAGAATAATAATATGCAATATGTGTTCTGTTGGCCCAGTTCCTCTAGAGAACCCTGCATGACACAACATGCTAAAAGAAAAAAATGCTCATTTAACGTAACAGTCACTTAAAAGGTTGGAAGACAGCACAACAGCTGGACTGGCCCCAGCAAACACATACACAGTTGCTGGACAAGCTGTGGTCACTCAGGCTGCGGAGCTGGCTCCTCCTAAGGCAGAACCGCAAGAGAATGGCGACCACAGAGGAGTCAAAGTGAAAGTAGCCTGCAATTAGCCCAGCCACACTAGGCGCTGCCAGCCGAATCATCCAGACATCACAGGGAACCCCTGTTCGGACAGTGACCGTAGTACAACAGGCACTATTAGGTCAACACCAGCTTCCAATAAAAACTGTAACGCAAAATGGAACTCATGTGGTATTAACGCCTACAGCAGTGCACAGCCAGGTGAACAACGCGGTTGCGAGTCCTCTCCATCTGTTGGCAACCCATGCATCAGCATCGGCATCCCTGCCCACAAAGCGCCAGAATGGCGACCAGGCAGAGCAGCAGGAGCTCAAGCGAATTTAAAGCAGAAGATGGCGAGAGCATTGTCATTGCCCTGAGCATGGATGCACCACCAGCAGCTATGAGAGAAAAGGGGATCCAGAACTAGCTGCTGGGAGACCTTTTCTTCAGACATCAACTTTGTGGTGCCAAAAGGAGATGCTGCCTCTTACTGAAGCAGGGAGCATATCCCCAGTGAGTAAGGGGCCCTGCGATTGGACTCCACCTCTTAGCACTGAAAACACGAACCCAGGTGGCCTTAAAATTCCTTAATTTAAAGACAAGTTACACTTGAACAGACCCACAACAGCAACCCTGGTTCCAGAGGTGGTGCCTCCTACAGAGCACTCGCTGGGCTGTGGGCTCAGCTTTTACTACAAGCAAGAACTCCAGGTCACAAAGGACTGAGTCTCTTGTGCGGGTGCAGCAACTGTTGCAAGTGGATCTCTCTTGCTTTCCTTAGGGGACAGAGCCACAGCCACCTGCTGCCCTCATAGGACCTGCTGGCTACGACTGAGAGACAAGACAGTATTTTGTTGTCCACATGTGGAATTAGAGTACTTGGAGATGTCCTTTCTTAGCTAAATAATGGGGTCTTTGACATTTCTTATCGCTCCATTTCTACTCTGGAAATTTGAGATTCATTTGGGGGAAAGAACGTCATTCTGTTTGTTTCTGTGGTTTGTTTTCAGCCCATGGGATGGTTTGCTCTAGTCTTTCCTGCCTGTGTTTGGGTGGCACTCCCTTAGGACACCTACTTGCCCATTTCTGTTCAGAGCAGTTACCTGATGAATTTGACCTACCCTGTAGAGGGTGGGTGGACTGAGGCTGCATGTATCCATGAGGCCAGGGGCATCAGGACAAGGGACCCCGGGAGCCTTCTGGCCTCTGGGCTGCATGTACCTGCTCTTGTGGGTTTTGTTGTCTGTTTCTTTATGTTGACTTTGTCCTTGGCATAATTTCCCACGCTAGTAAAACGAGTCTCCTACATATTGTGTATGCTTAAAGCAACAGATCCCTTTGTCCCTCCCTTGGAAACAGATCCAGGCTTTTGTCACACCTTTTCAGACCAAGGTCATAGATCTCTCCCAGAACCTGGGGAGTCTTAGGGGTCAGCTCTGGCTTCTGGCATCTGACTGGTTATCTGCATGGCACACTCATGGCAAGAGCTGTCGAGATGTTGCCAGTTAACTTGAGGGTCTGGAAGACCCAGTGGCCAAGTATCAAGCATCCAGGCCATTTTTCTGATTCTCAAGAGGTTTTTCTGGCTTTCCAGAATGAAGTCCCACACTAAGTCTGACTTATATAGTAAGTAAAGTTTAAGAGGGAAGGGTGAGGAAGGGTGGGAGGCCAGGAACCCAGCCCACACTCAGGATCACCGCTCACCTTTCCAGAGCATTCTGGACTTAAGAGCTGAGCAGCAGGAAGAGGGCATTAGCCTCATTGTGAGTTTGTTTGTTTTTTTAATGTCATCATCATAACATTATTTATTTAAATGTAATTATTTTGGTATTTAATTTTTTAAGAGAGGGGGAAAACCCTATATTTTCCTGGTAGAATGAAATGGCTCAGAATGTTATATTTAGGCAATTTAAAACATTATTTACATAAAGACCAAATATGATTTTAAAAAAAAGACAGCACAACAAACAACCACAGCAACAAAAGTTAGGTGCATATTTGACTGGAGTAGTCTTTCAGTAGTAGGCAATAAAAGGGGGGTTTATAATGATTTGATATTTCCTTTATATTGCCAACAACATTTCAATATTCACATATTTTCAGAAAATATGCACATTTTTCCTGATTTCTTACATCATCTTCCTCCATAAAATAATCAGGAACTAGTATTTTGTTGTTGTTTAACATTCCATTTCCCTAATAAACTATTTTTTTATTTTTTTTATTAGTTCAAATTAGGAACAAGCTTGTTTCACATGTCAATCCCTTCTCCCTCTCCCTCTCCCTCTCCCTCCTCTCACCCACACCCCTCTTATTTAATCTTCTAAGCACCAAATGTGTTTGGAAACTTAAGTGTAATTTCTCTATTTTAATAAGGTTCTGACTCTCTTAGATCAAGGTGAAGACCAATTACTGCTGTAACCATGCAGTAAAATCTCCACTTTCTTCTCAAAATCACCCTTCCCATTTTCTGCCCACTCCTAACATGGTGACCCCTAGACTCTCTTGCACAAAATTTGGCTTCAGTTAAGAGGGCCAGTGACGTTTACAAACTATCCACACTGTCAGGTAAGTTCCAGAGTGAGTGACTGATTCATGCTGCCTACTTGTCCTTCATCAGGAATTGGGTATCTGAAAACAAAGTGAGTCCATCTCTCTCCATGTGACTAAAACTATAAGTAAAAAACCTGGGTAGATCCTATTAACAGTCATATTTTCTTCTCGTGAGAGAAGAGCAATCCAGGAGAAATAATAAGCTAGGAATGAGGTAGAAAACTAAAGGCTGTCTCAGTTGGGTTTCCATTGCTGAGATAGAACACCATGACCAAAAGTAACTTGGAGAGAATCGGATGCATTTCATCTTACACTTCTAGGAATAGTCTGCCACTGGGGCAGGAACCTGGGGGCAGGAACTGAAGCAGAGGACATGGAGGAAACCTGCTTACAAGCTTGCTCAGTTCTTATACAACTTAAGCCAACCTGCCCAGGGGTGGCACAGTCCCTGATGGGCTGGGCCTTCACACATCAATCATTAATCATTAAAATGCCCTGCAGGTTTACCCATTGACCCAGCTGGTGGGGGAAACTTCTCAATTGAGATTTCATTTTCCCAAATGACTCTGGCATTTGTAAATGGATGTTTCCTGTCCTGACTGCCCAGTACCAAATGACCAACTCAGGCTGAGTATGAATTATAAATACACTGGGCATTGGTGGCACATACCTTTAATCCCAGCACTCTGGAGGTAGATACAGGAGGATCTCTGTGAGTTCGAGACCAGCCTGGTCTACAGAGCGAGTGCCAGGATAGGCTCAAAAGCTACACAGAGAAACCCTGTCTCGGGAAAAAAAAAAAAAAAAAAAAGGAATTCAAATGATGCTTGACCGATAGCTCAGGCTTGTTATTAGCTAACTCTTATGTTTAAATTAACCCCCATATTTCTGTTTATGCTTTACCATGCGGCTCATGGCTCGTTACCTCATTTTTTACAGGTCCTGCTTGCTCAGCAACTGTCTGGCATCTCCCCTGGCCCCGCCCTCCTTCCCATCATTCTCAGCTTGACTTTCCTGCCTAACTTCCTACCAGGCTACTGGCCTGTCAGCTTTTTTTTTTAACCAATGGGAGTAATACATATTCACAGAGTGCAGAAGGATTATTCCACAATAGGCTTGAGTCAAGTTGACCAAATAAACTAACCATGATAGAGGCAAAAGGTCAAGAGACCTATGGGACATTGGCCACCTTCACCTCTGCCCTTGAATCTGTGGGAGGCCACAGCATCTCTGCTTCATTCACTCTGCTTGGCTTTCTATTTCTGTAACCAAAGACATTGTAATTACTACAACCAATGTCTAAGATTCCCTACGCACTGCTATACTATTGGAACATCTCAAAGGGGAACATATGTGCAGTCATGGATTTTGTGACTCATCAAGGAAAATGAAGCCATCTAAATTGAACAGAAGGCAAAAGGGATCACATGATGGGTAATCACCCACACAGTGCAACCTCAAGGAAAAGGCTGATTCCAGGTTTTCTCTCATTTTTTTCCTTGTGGAAAAGGAAAAAAGCATAAAGAGACAAGACCCAGGCTGAAGAGAGAGATGGCTCAGCGGGTAAGAGCGTTTACTGTGCAAGCATGAGAACCTGAATTTGGATTCCACGTATAGGCATGCATACCTGCACACACAGGAGCATACACCAAACATACATGACAGAGAGAGGCAGAGACAGGAGAGGGAGGAGCCCGTGTGGTGTCAAGTTATTACTCACAAACTAGCACTAGTAGGCTAGCAACCATGTGGAGCAAGGTATCAAGTGAGAAAACACAGTTTGAGCACCCCTAGTGAATGGAGAGCCTTTAAGGAACGGTCTCCTCTGACGCTTCTTGTAACCTGTCCATTCCACCGAGATTACAATGAGATTTCATCTTTTGGGACAGGAAACTTCCTCCTCAAGAACTGATTATGAAACCGGTCACCAGGGTTCCCCCTCCACAGTCGTGAATCTCCAGAGTTTGGTGAGGGCCAGGCTTTACCTGTGAAGTTCTCCTAGCCCTCTTCCCTCTTTTCACTTGTATGTGGGTGCACCTGTGTGCATCTGAAGAGGCTAAAGGTTGACGTTGGGTGTCTTCCTTGATCACTCTCTATCTTATATATTGGAGCAGGGTCTCATTTGACCAGGAGCTCAGTGAATCGGCTAGTCTAGCTCTCCAGAATGTTTCGGGATCCCTTGTCTCTATCGCTCTTGAAGTGGGATTATAGGTAGGCCACCACAGCCATATGCATTTTCTGGGGACCCAAACTCTGGTCCTCACACAGCATAGCATGCTCCTAGCCATGGATTGATATCCATGTCCCAGACCCAACTTCTTCCTTCAAGTCCCTTAAATTATACACACTCTGTAGCCATGCTGCCAGTGTACAGAATGGATAATTAGATGAGTTTCTAGTTTTGAACAAAAAGAAGTCCTATTTCATCATTACCAATTGAACCAGTCCTTAATTCTTTGCATTGCTGGGAATAAATTGTAAATTATCCCAAGCAGCACTAATTCCAACTTTTCCACTTAAATCAGCTTATCTGCTTCGTAAGTGTTCTAACATCCTTTCCCAAATGTTCTGCCGCAGGTATCGAGTAGAGGCAGGTGAATCTCTATAAGTTCAAGGCCAGTCTAGACTACAAAGTGAGTTCCAGGATAGGCCCCAAAGCTACACAGAGAAACCTAGTAACTGTGAGATGGTGCAAGTTACCATCAGACATAAAATGATGTTTGGATCATGAGGTTTACTCTTTTTCAGTAAACAGTCAAAAATTTACTGCATCCATTTTTCTCACATAGTTGTATGCTCAGGCATAGCCAGTCACACACCTATAACAAACCCAGAAATGCTAACTCACCTCTTTCTTTGACTCTGTTGCTACAATTGAACAAGACGAGCAAGACTCAAGAGAAAATGCTAGCCCCTATTTTGTGAAGAATTCTCTACTAGCCTTGGTCTATACCAAAGAAGAATGTGAGGCATAAACATTTCCTTGCCTGTTGGTGCACTATGGTTCCCCGGCAGTGAGAGCACAGGACAGGGAAGAGACAGGGCCAACACAAAGGTGTGTTACTGACTTGGCCATTTCTGCCAGCACCTTCTGCTTGACCTACCAGGATACCCCCCAAGGAGCCTTAGAAACTGCATCTTACAGGTTGTCTACCCTAGAGCTAAACTAGAGCTTGTATCCACATCCTTCTCTCTCCCATTGGTCAAGGGTGGCTCACATCAGAAAGGAAGGTCCAGAAATTGCATATTTTAGATATGGAGCTGAACTCCAGGCTATGATATCGGAAAGCTGTATGGCAGGAAGCTTGGAGTGCATGGCCGTAGCAAGGCTCCTTCTAACTCTACCTGTTTGAGGCAGATTAAAGTCTACAGGAACTACCAATCACAAAGGTAGCTTAAGAAAGAAGTGGCTCCTTAGTAACCTTTTCTGGAAGACACAAAAGCTGGCCAATGGGAATAAAGAGATTTCTTTCAAAGCAGTTTCTGGGAATGCAATTTTTGTTAAAAGTCATACTTCTGCTCACAAGTATGTTCCCATTGTCCTTGTGTTAGCTAAAGAGGGGTGCAGCATTTCCTTGGGGCTGCTCCTGCAGCAGCTCGAATCTAGCATGCTCTTCTAGCATCTGAGAGGAAGGAAGGCAGATGGCATTTTCTTAGCTATATGTGATCATTGGGTGGGGAGTTCAAAGACAGAATACCTCAGGCTCAACAAATATGAGATCATGAGTAGCTAAAAACACTCAATATCAAATTTAAAAAAGAATTAAGAAGTTCTTGAGTAATGATTATTTTTATGAAGGGCAACTAAGTATAAAAAAAATACTTCCCACTGTTTACCAAGTCAGCCTGGACCCCACAATCTTCTCATAGTGCCCTCCATTCCCTTGGATGCCTGCATTAGCCTGGCCAAATCTCAACATTTGTAGAACTTGATGCTCCAGTATTCTAAGAACCCAATATTTCAAGATTGATTAAAATAAAGTCAGTAGATGAAATTCAATATCACCTGTGTGATACTTAGAAAACTAAAAACATCTGGTTCATGTAAATTCCATGGGAAGTTGTTATCAACAGGAAATCTTTGCCAGTTAGATGTCTGATAGAGGATTAATAATCAGAATAAAGAAAGAACCCAAAAAACTAAACATCAAGAAAATAAATATTCAAATCAAAAACATAAGCCATGGAATTAAATAGTGAGTTCTCACAAGAAGAAATGCTAATGACTAATAAATATTTTAAAATGTTCAGCATCAGACCAAGTATGATGAGACACATGCTTTTAATCCCAATATTTGGGAAGCAGAGGCAGATAGATGTCTATGAGTTCAATGCCAGCCTGGTCTACATAGCTATCTCCAGATCAGTCAGGGCTACACAGTGAGGTCCTGTCTCAATCAAATAAAATAAAAGTGTTTAAGATATTTAGCCATCAGGAAAATGCTAATTAAAATGGCTTTGCTTTCTTGTCACATGCCAAAACGTCATGACAAGTGCTGGTAAGTATGAGGGGAAAGGGAAACCTTCTACATTGTTTCTGGGAATATAAACTGTTATAGTCACTATTTAAATCAGTGTGGTTCTTTAAAAGTTAAAAAGTGGATCTGCCCTATGATGCAACCATCCCTTGGGAAAGGGCTGTAATACAGATACCTACATATCTGTATTTATTGCTGCTCTATTCACAAGAGCTAGGAAGTAGAACCACCATAGATGTCTCAGATGAAAGGATAATGAAAATATAATGCACTTACACAATGGTATTTTATTCAGCAATTAAAAGTGAAATTTGCCAAAAAAAATTAATGCAACTAGAAAATATACTGAATGAGGCACCCTGGGCCCAGAGAGATAAGTGCCTTAGATTCTCACTCATATTCAAACCTTAGACTCACATCTTAGAGAGCTATGTTTATGTTGAAGTGAGTACCAGAAGAAGCCACATATCAAGAGAAGCATCATGAGAGTTGGGAGGCAGGGAGGAGATCTAAAGAGAGGTATGTATGGTAAAGCATGTAAAATGTTGGATGTATGGAGGAACACTAGGGGAAGAAAGGCTTAAAAAGGACTAAGGTGGGAGAATAAGAGAAAGGTGGTATTGAGGAGAGTTAAGCAAAACTAAGGATATATGAAATAGGCATATAGAACCCTACTGCTGAGGCAGGCAGATCTCTGTGAGTTTGAGGCCAACCTGGTCTACAGAGCAAGTTCCAGGACAACTTCCAAAGCAACATGGAGAAACCCTTTCTGGGAAAAAAAAGCTAACAGACTGTATTTTTGGATGACTGTCCTCATATACCTGTTTCCCCTTACAATGTGGTTGGTACTTCTGCCCCTGAAATGTGGCACCAATATCCGGATCTTGGATAAGCTTAAGAATTCCCCTGCCATTATAATATATCAGAAGTGATACTGTGTGACTTCTGATGTTAGGTCACAGGAGAACATGAAGTATATACCTAGCTCTCTGTTTAAATATAGTCACTCTTGAACACCAACTGTTCTATTATAAGTCAGACCCCACTCCTGGTACCAATTTTGGTATTAGTTAATATTTATATTACTGTGATAAAACACCATGACCAAAAGCAATATGGGGAAGGAAGGGTTGGTTTATTTTATCTTACAGCTCTCAAGTCACATTCATCACTGAGGGAAATAAAAAGAGGAAATTAGATATAGGAACTGAAGCAGAAGTCATGGAGAAGAGTGCTGTTTACTTGGTTATTGCCCAGGACTTGCTTTCTTATACAATCCAGGACCACCTACCCAGGGTGGCATCTCCCACAGTGGGCTAGGCACTACCACCTCAATTATTAATCAATAAATCACCCTAAACACTTGCCTACAGCCAATCTGATGTAGCCATTTTCTCAACTGAAGTTCCCTTTTCCCAGAAGTACCTAGCCTGTGTCAAGTTGACATAACACATAACATCCAGCACAGGAGGTTATTTGACACATAGAAACTCAGTTGTCTAATAGTCTACAGTTCCAATATTCCAAGGCTGATTAAAGCAAAGTCAATCAATGAAATTCAGCCTCAGCATGATACTTTTAAAACTGCAAAGCTCTGGTCTATGAAAACCCCATTAAGTTTTGGGATCAATATTAATACTTTATGAGCTAGGAACTTTTGGGGAAAAAAAGAAGAATCCTTCTTTTTATTTTGTGTCATCTTACTTGGGAGGTCTAATGGGGAGCCTAGTACTTTCTCTGATGGGAGAGTACATAGGCAAAGCCAACAATACAGATATGTGCAAAAGCCCTATGGAGTGAAACTAAACTACTGTCTGCTGGGTGAGGTAGGTGAGCTAGCTAGCAAGTGAGCCTCCAGAAGTTTCCAGCTGTCAAATTTCCTGTCTCCTATCCTGATGCCCGTGACATTATGGAGTGAGATAAGTCACCCCTGCTGTGTCTAATCCAAATTCATTATCAACAGGATTTGTCTGTTTTATTTCACTGAAGTTTAGAGCTGTTTATATACCCGTAATGACTAGGAAAAAAATAAACATTTGCAGGTACAATATCTTTGGCTTCATCTTTCTGTTATTCACAGACTGACTTTTTCAAACAACCTGGAGATCATATGATCAGAGCTAGATCAGTGGGGGAATGATTTCTGTCTACACACAATTCAACAATGTCAAGTTTTATTTCTCTGGCTGGAAGATGAAGGTGGTTCCCAAGGTCATGGATTAAAGCAAAGCAGTTGGCATGCTTCTTATCTTTTCTTCCCATAGGAGGACAGGACTTTTTAAAATGGTTCCTCACAATGATGAGATCCAAGAGACCACGAATGATGTCTTTGTTCTTATGCCACCCTCCATGCCTTCCTCTTAACTTCTAAAGAATTGAAAGGACTAGAAACCAGTTTGTAGCTTCAGTGCCTGTTAATCTATGAGGACTCCAGAGCAAGTGGTGTGCAGTTCTGGTTTGCATCCTAGAGACACAATGAAGAAATTCCTTAGCAAGACATGTGTATGTGAAGAGCAGGCTAGAAAGGGCATGTTCTTACTGTTCAACAGTAAGAACAGAATAAAGGCTTCCAACAATCTTCCAGTCATCAACACTAGTTTGCACTTTAAGCCACGTTACATCAGCTGGGGAGGTCTCATTGCTCTTCCTTCTCTCCCTACACCTCTGCTCCTTGAAGCATGCTCCTTTCACTCTGCTTTTACCTCCGCTCATCTCTGAACTGCCGCTCACATATCTGTCTGTCCATCTAGCATCTCTTTTCATACCAACTCACTTCATCCAAAACATCGACTCCCGATGTTCTTTCCCAAGCCTACCCTTCTTGCCATCTCTATCTTGGTGAACGGTGATTCTGTTCCACTGGCTCAAGAGAAAGCCACTGACACAAACAACAGCCCATCTGTCAGCAAGTGCTGTAGGTTATATGTCAAATAAAACCTCTTCTGATGAGCCCCACTGTAGGGGAAGCTGTAGTCACGCCTTCTTAGGGGCTGGCTACAGGTGTGCCTGACCAGGCTGGTGAGGGAGTGGTCAGAGTGGCGTAGTGTGACTGCGTTTGCGGTTTCGGTTTCTCTTTGCTTCTTGCTGTACAGACTGCTACTGTGCCGGCTGGCTAGGTCGCTCTGTAAGTAAGGCTTTTCCCTATTAAATACCCTTATATTTCTACCTGACTCCGTATTGGTAATTTCCCACTATACCCCACCACTACTGAGCACACCTAAACTGAGCCTCTTGCCTAGACTATTGTGTCAGCCTGCTAACTGGTCTCCATGCTTCCATGAGGCCTTTTCAGAAGCCAGAATGAGCCCTTAAAATAACAAATCCAGTCATGTACTTTGTCTCCAGTGGCTTTGGATGTCACTCCGAATAAAATCCAAACTCCTTAGGTTGGTACAGAATCCATGATTGGTTCACTATGGCTCCTGTCCACTATTCCTCTCTTCTGGTCCAGCTTGCTCCAAGCTCACTGGCATCCAAACTCTTCCTGGAAGATACCCAAACTCTCTAATCCCCCACTGCTTCTGATTCCTGCTGTCTCTGGCTAGAGCCTCTATCTCCTAGCTTGTCCCAGGTCTGTGTAGTTCATTGCTCTCCTTCATTTATGAATTCTACAGATTGAGAAAGTGGCAAGTTCTTCCTTCACCATCTATAGAGAGACAGCCACCATGTTCTAGAGACCCGTGTTTCTCTTCTGTTTCATTTTTCTCCAAAACGCTTGCTGACCAGAACATTAAATAGGTAAATGAACTTGCTGTCCATCCTCCTGAGTCAAAAATGTCTGTTCTATCGGGGCAGATCTCCCTCCCTCCCTCCCCCCTCTTTCTCCCTTCCTCCCTCCCCCCTCTCTGTCTCTCTCTGTGTCTCTGTCTCTGTCTCTGTCTCTCTCTCTCTCTCTCTCTCTCTCTCTCTCTCTCTCTCTCTCTCTCTCTCTCCGCTCTCTCCCCACCCCCTCTCTCTCCCCATATTACAAACTGCTGACTTTCCAGTGCCCAGAATACTTTCTGTCTTATGGGAGTCACATAAGTGGCTAGAACAGCACAACCTGTTCACAACTGAATCAATAAAGAAAGAACTCAGTCCACGGCCAAGAGCCACCTGGACAGAAGGCAGAAAGCATATGGACTGCTTCAGTGAAGGCACACATCTGTTCACCTTGAGTCTCAAGTTGCTCTGGATACTCTCCAGAGCAGTCACAAGATGAGAGGTTCCTACATTTCCCTTTGTCTGGGGACATAGTATTACCCCACTAGAAGTGAACTCTTCAGTACCATGGGTCTGATTTTTTTAAAGTCCACATTGTGTTTCTGTTTCTTGAACTATAGAAGATAACGGAAGCTATTTTCATAGGAGATGCAATAAAAACTAAATGAGCTTTTTCTCTCTCTCTCACTCTCTCATACACACATACACACATGATTGCATAACAGAATAATTTTGACTCAGCCTACTTAGCAACTGACATTCATATATATACTGATTGTAATGAATAGCTATGTTAACATATGGACACACAATTGGCCAAAATGACTTCTTAGTTCCTGCTGTAAAACATACTTACCTAAAAGAAGGAGGAACGGACAATATTTTAGCACTCCACAAATGATGGTTATTTTATTTTATCCTAATAAAAATGTTGAAAAGTGATATTGCAGCAGTCTTTTTAAAGTGGTAATTGAAGCTCAGAGAGTTTAACTAACCTGTCAAAACTCACATAGTCATGCAGTCAGAAATTAGAAAGCTATTTCCAAAAGACCAAGTCATTCTCTTTAGATTTTTAAAATTAGCCTCTCTATCAATGATTTTTCCAATCTTTTAAAGTTTAATTAAAATTCATGGAAAATGAAGACTGCCTGATACAAAAGGATATATGCTGTATAACTGCATTGCTATGAAATTTGAAACAAGTTGTGTTTGATCCGTCCTTGTGTGTGGAGGAACAAGGGTGGGTTGGGGAAGGGCGAAAGTGAACTTCTAAGGAGACACAAATCTCCTTGTGCTTGATAGTGGATTATATGATATATGTGTTTGTCAAAACTCATCAACGCACATACTAAAAATCTGTGCATTTCGCTGTATATAAATTACATTTCCATTTTTAAAGTTTAAGGCCATAGAAGAGAAAAATGAATTAGTCTTGAATCTAAAGTGAAAAATAATAGCACTGTTTGGGGAGCTTTTATTAAACCTCAGAAATAGCCAAGATCAAACTCTTCTTTGCTGGGAAGAAGCTGAAAGATAGCATGCTAGGTGGCCTTTTGGCCAACACAGTCATGTGATGAGCCATCCCCCACCTCGACTGTCACTGAGAAGGGCTATCATGGCAGGGTGAAGCTGGAATGTGACAATATTTGGACTCATTGTTCCAAACGGCCCTCATGATTTTAACCTCTGGATGGTGTGGGTAAGGAGACAACATAAATGACAGTCAGTCAGTCTTGTGGAAGACTATATTCCAAGAGGTAATTTAGTAAAATATCACAAGGACAGATACTAATCTGTGTAGCCTAGGGATAAAAAAATAAAGATGAGGGGTTTTTTCTAACATGCCATAATATACTTTATTTCTGTTTATTCCTGTTTCCTGTTATTTAGTACTTTTTAAAATTAATTTCATCTTCAGAGTATTCCTATGAGGCAAACACACAGCTTCCAGTTGAAATGAAGATTAAACTTTACATTGGCTAGCCACCATAATCTATCTTAAGACATTTCAAATGAACCTTATTCAAAATCTTGTGGAAGCTTTAGCCGCACTGAACTGTGTGGTCTATTTTTGGTGCACACAAGCTCTTATTTAAGGTGGGAGAAGAGTAAGAATAAAAAATGTCACAGCACAGTTAGGAGCGTTACCGTGCATCATTTCCCAGTCGTCCCCTTCTTGAATGACTGAGTTCTCTACCTCTTCTATATCAAGGCAATTTAAATTCACACAACCATGCAAAGGCATGCAGAAATAACTCATTGGGAAGATACCAGCCACCGAAAAGAAACAATAGAAAATAAGCAGCAGACTCTTGCTTACCTCCAACTATAACAGATAAATAGTCCCTTGATGTTTTCCTCAGATGGCGCATTAAACAAAAGGCCTTAAAGAAAAGAGCATTTATTTGGCTGAGAGAAATAGAAAAGTTGTATGATGTGAATCAGAGCCTCTTAATCTGTGGGCTGCAATGACCAGGTGGGGGTCACATAACTGAATGTGGGTGTGGTCACATGGTTGGCACACAATGACCAAAAATTAATTCAAAATCAAGCAGGCAACCAGTCCAAGGTGCTTCTGTACCACTCAGCCAAGTTACACCTAGATGGTTCTGCAGCCTTGGCTCTGAATACACCACAGACAGGAAATGCTGACAGCACTGCCTGAAACACCGTGGCTCAGACACAAGTCTACTGCAGTGTTATACTGTACATACAATATGGCAGCCACTCAACCATACACATAGCTAGTAGAGCACTTGAAACATGGCTAACATGACTGAAGAACTAAATTTTGAGTTTCATTTCATTTTAATTCAGTTTCATGTTGACTGGTGGCTATTGTGTTGGATAGCACAGCCCAAGAATGTTAGCAGAGAAATTAACGGTGACTCTGACCTTATGTTCAGAGAAGACATGTTGTCTCTGTCATTTCCCTCTTGGACTTTGGGACATTAGACTTACATCTATGTGACTTTGGCATGGCTATTTGTTGGAGACACCTGCTATTCCCTGGGGAGAGACTTCAGCCATGTCTGATGAGTACTTCCTCACAGTCATGAAATGGTTTGTGACATGTGGAAACATTCTCTTTCCTCCTCTTGACCCAAGAGACTCCAGAGCGTGCCCTTGTAGATAGTTGGTACAGCCTTTTTTCTGGCTTAAATTCTAAACCACGGAAATAACAAGGTCTCCCAGTGGGTTTCATGAGAAGAAAATAAAATAGGTGTGCAGCCTGCCTCACTTTGGTAAGAATGCGTTGATATCCCTAGCAGCTTCTCCCTGTGTGGTCAGTCTCTCCCTATGCAGCAACAACAGCCCTGCTAGGCTCCCTTCCCAGCCTCTCTGAATGAAAGCAGCCCTTGGTGGGAACCAACTTTGCGATCTACTCTCAAAATTCCCTGCAAGTGAGCAAAGCATTAAGCTTTGATTTTGAACTAGGTCACAGAATTAGCTAGAGAAGGAATCAGATTCCGTTGAATTGACTAATCATCCTGCCTGGAGCAGTTACTACTAACAAATGAGTAATAGCCTGAGGCGCCTTGGTAGAAAATGATGCTGTAGCCATTTAGTAATGTCTTCACGGGTTCATAGATAAGGATCTGTGTTTGCAGCTTCTGTGCAGCCTCTGTGCCTTCCCTACAGGTTGGGATGCAAGCAAAGACACTCAAAGGAGTGGAACAACACAAACACATTGGCTACTAAACAGCCTGAGGAAGCACTGACAGTGCAGTAGGCATGGAGAGATACTGGAGACCAATTGCAACCGGAAGCATGGAAAGAATGAGGGAAGAGTAAATAAGGAGAATGAAGGTGTGAACCAGGATGGATGACACAGTGATGAGACCCAGGAGATGGCTCAGCAGGTAAAGGCACTGGGGGCCTAGTCTGATGCCCTGAGTTCTATCCTTAGGTTCCACAAGATGGAGAGAGAGAACCAACTCCTGAAAGTTGTCCTCTGACATAGACAGACACACAAACACATACACACAAATAAGTAAATAAATAAATGTAGTCTTTAAAATTAAAATAAAAAGACACACCTCTCCTTCTGCAGGGGAGAGGTGCAGAAAGAGGATCTAATTGCTATTAATTGCTGTGACAAAATATCCAACCACAAACAACTTAAGGGAAGAAAGGATTGTTTTGGCTCATAGTTCAGGGGCTCATTCAATCGTAGTGGGGAGGGCCTGGTGTCAGGGGCTTGGGCAGCTGGTGACATCATGACAGTCAAGAGGCAGAGAGGATAAGTGCTGATATTCACCTTTTATGCAGTAAAGGACCCTGGCCCACAGATGGTAATCCTCCCATCTCAATTAAACTAATCCAGAGAGGGCCCGCACTGACATGCTTCATCTCTAAGGGGAGTCCTGGAATTTGTTTCATAGGGAAGCAAATGTGTTTCAGCCAAGTTATGGTTAATCTTTACTGTCAACTTGCCTGGATTTGGAATCTCTCAGAGACACACCTTTGGGCATGTCTGGGAGGGGTTTCCTTAAAGATGCGTCTAAGGAGGGAAGGAAGGAAGACCCACTGTGAATGCAGGAGATACAAGTATCTCCTACATTATATTTATATAGGAGAGAGACCATGTATTTAGTCTAGCTGCCAAAAAAAAAAAAAAAAAAAAGCTGTATATGAGAATGGGTTGCCTGGAACAGTGGCAGCCACCTTATAAAAACAAGGTATCAAATGGCATTTGAACACACACACACACACACACACACACACACACACACACACACCTACATACAATGGCATGATAGTGAGGAAAGACAAAAAATGGGTCTTTGATCATTGGGGAACTTCTATCACATGAAATGACAGACTGTGTTGATTAGGCTAATATGAGTTACAAAAATGTGTATGCTTCCTACACACATATATATTTTAGGGGATTTGTATGTGTGTATATATTCTATATGTACACATGTATATGAAAGACTCAAACTGGACCAAACATGATACCACAGTTCTGAGATGCTGAAACAGGCAGTGCAGGGTCCTAACCCTCAAGAGGAAGGAAACCCATGTGCTTTGGCTCATTCACCTGGCTCTTTATTTGGTAGTGTCATCTATTCCTCAGGGCCAACAGACAAAGGGTGAGATGGGAGCAGATGTTAGGGACTGTGTTGGCTAGTTTTTCAAACTAACTTAACACAGGCTAGGGTCATCTGGGAAGAGGGAAAGTCAATTGAAAAAGTACCTACAGCAAATTGCCTACAGGCAAGTCTATAGAGCATTTTTTTAATTGGTGATCAATATGGAAGGACCCAGCCCACTGTGGGTGGTATCTCCCCCAAGCAATAAGAAAGCAGGTTGAGCAAGCCATGGAGAGCAAGCCAGTAAGCAAAATTCCTCCATGCTTCTGCAAGTTCCTGCCTTGACTTCCCTTCATATGGGATAATAAGCCTTAGACAGTTGCTGAGGGAATTGAAACAGGTATCAGAGAGGATAAAATTGTTTTGTTGTGGAAAAGACTCTAGATTTCCCTCTGGTTGTTAACTAGAAAACTAGGCTTCATGTTTAGGGTAAGAGCCCAGGAGATCTAAAAGGCAGGTCTAACAGTGATTTACTGTACATAGTCAAGTTTTTCAGTGTTGGCAGGAGGAGCCACATCTCTGCTAGAATAGAGAGACTTCAGGGCTGGGTACATAGACCAAGGTGGCAGAGCACATATCTGAGATGCACAGGGATCTAGGTTCAGGCAGGAGCACCACCAAAAGGAAAGACAATGATGCAGGCGAGACTTCATTGACTAGCTCAAGTGATCCAGACATGTGATGCCAGTGGGCAGAGAACTAGATCAATGAAACAGGTCAGAGAGTCCAGAAACAGACTACGTACTCAAATTCAAATTGATTTTGGACAACAGAAATAAGATAATTCAAGACAGTACAACCAAATATGTGGGGAAATATAAGTAGGAGATGAATCATAAGCCTAACTGCAAAAGCTCCTGAGAGACCACAGATGGGCTGGACTTGTTTGTATTTTGAACCAGTTTCTCAGCTGCTGGCCATAATTCTGGTCCAGAATCTAAGCTTTTCCTTTTATTTCAGACAATATCTCACTAGAGTCAAACTCTTGGTCCTCCTGGCTCAGCCTCCTCAACACAAGGATTATCGGCATGTGCCACCAGATCTGATAATAAGCCATATTTTTTTCATTTTAACATTACTTTAAAAAAAGATTTATTCGTTTCATTTTTCTGAATGCCTTGCCTGCAGGTACATCTCTGCACTGTGTGTTTGCATGGGATCCTCTGCAACTATAGCTGCCGACAACTGTGACTAGAACCTAGGTCTTCTAGCAGAGCAGCCAGTGCTCTTGATCTCTGGGTCATCTCCCCATCCCAGGAAACCATTTTTGGAGATGGCCGATGGCTGGGATATTGTATCCAGGAGAAATTTATTGTGCCTTTACTGCAATATGGCATACACCAACTCAAAGAAGAGATAACAATGCATTTACTATGCACCCTTGCCTACAACAGAGTGTGAAGCTAAGATATTCAAAGTGATTCTCCCTGTGGCTGTCTGCTGTGTTGCATTTCATGACGTAATACCTCTGTTATTCCCTGAGATATAAAATGCCCTCTGCCTACAGAGTTTTGTGTAACTATGCATTTCTTCTTACTGTTGCTGGCTGCCCTCTCTGTGTGTGTTTAGGTTGCGCCCCTGCTGTCTGCATTACTGCCAGCTCCTTAGAGCAACAAAAAGGCTCCAAAAAAAAAAAAAAAAAAAAAAAAAAAAAAAAAAACAAGGAGGCAGTCAGAAATTTCAGATTGTCTTCCAGGTAGGTTCGAAGGTTGGAAGAATTAGAGCCAGGATATGGCTTGAGAGTCTTGAGTTTAAATTCTGAGCCACACTGTTTGGCTAGAAATGATTTAATCAGCAATCTCTCCTACCACTTTTAGCCTCAGTTTCCCCATCTGTAGCAATCGTCCCTGTGAAAATTAATTGAGAAAATGTACAGGAAGTCCCAGTGCTCGGCCTGAGCCACAGTGAGGAACTATACTAAGTGTTAGTAGGACAGGTACTTTGAACCAAATAAATGAGCATGTTTATGTTTTCACAGGAAGCTTCTCCTCAGTCAGCATGAGCATTAAACTGGGAGGGGGGCAGAGACAACAGGGCATGTGGAGTAGAAAGGGGGAGGTGAGGCAATTGGAGAAACACTGCAGAACTGTGAAGAAAGACAGTCCATATTTAGTCCCAGGCAGCCAGTATAGAATGTTTTAAGCACACAGAGACATGGAGACTGGATTGAATGTGGGCATACTTGGGACAGAAGAGGATGTTCTAAATTCCTCTCACTCGTCTTTAACAAATCACACAGTACGCCTGGAAGGTGACAGCACACACTGTTACTTGAGGCCCAATAAGGAGAGAAAGAGCAGATGGTCCCCAGGAGTCCCAAGCTTTCCACAGCTGACGCTGTGACTGCTGGAAGACAGTTGGGAGAGGTGGTCCCCGTCGAAGTGTACCCAACATTGAAGGAAGGAGGGGCAGGAAGAGACCCTCATCTCACAGCACCCACAGATGCCCTCACCAGAGAAGCTGCTGGCTGATCATGTGACAAATACTTACGATGAAACAGAACCAGAAACACAAGATGGGAGCCAGTGAAGAACCCAGAGGAACCACTGATGGAGACGCACCCATCAAACCCTAAGGCTCCCTTAAGTATCCTCCAGAGGGACTGGGCCACAGAGAGGCAGGAAAGCACATTCTAGAGCAACCGACATGCACAGCACAGGCTCCTGATTCTCAGTGATGACAGGGAAGAGTGATGGGGCTTTCCAAACAGCTGCTGATCTAATGAGTAGTTTGGGCCCTGACCCTGCAAATCACTACGAGGGAAATAATAGAGGGCCCAGCGTAGCTGAGCCTATTTCAGCCAGACAATGTGGAAAGGGGCCAAAAATATTAGAGAGAAAGTGACTCAGGGCTTGAAAACACCAGAAAAAAATCAATGAGACAGAAATGGCTTAGTGGCAATAAAAGCCCTGAATGATGGTTTAGAACTTGAGGACTCTTGCCTCTTTCAAGACCAAATGTGTCACCCTATGAAGATAAGTTTTCTGGGCCCCGGTCTTCTCCAGTTTTTAATAAGGGAGTAGGTTTAAATTATCTATGCAGAATGGGGCAAAATGGAATTTGAGATCTTTCTAAGGGAGAAGAAGGAAGGGAAAACGTGATACATTGAGCCTGCTCGAATCTAGATCCAAATGTGCAGTTAGACACCAAGATAGTCCTGGGGGAGATCAAAGACCAGCATCTGTCTCCTCAGAAATGGGTCAGAGGTGAACCTGAGCTGAGCCCCAGTCAGGAAACGGCCTTGGATAAAGTCATTGGTCCACTAAGCTACACTTTGAGTGGAATCATTGTATCTGTCATGGTTCCCTACCTGAGGCCTTTAGACATTTGTTCATGTCTCCACAGGGAAAGTCACACAACGGCTATCAGAACAGAGAAGTTGACATTTTAAATGTTAGTGTTAGTAGGTACAAATTTAAACTTACGCAGTTAGGAATTTTAAGACACAAGTGTTCCTAGTTCCCCGACCTCAATGAAGAAGCTTTACACAAACATGCAAGGTGGGAGCTCATCGTGCCCAAAATCCTGCTAGCCATCGACACGGACCTTTCAGAATGACAGAAGGAGCCTCTCAACCCAGATGGGCGCAGTCCGGGGCCTCAGGGTCCGGACAACCAGTGGTCACCTGAAACATGCTCCCAGCTACTGTCTGCCCAGTCAGTTGTCTCAACTCAGTGAGGAATATGCAACGTGAACATGGGTGTGTCAAATCAAAGGCACATTTCTTAAGGAAAATTAAGAAAAAGTGAGAAAGTCCCCAAAGGGTGGGACAAGTCCCAAGGGAGAGCTACCACTGGACAGTCGGATACAGAAGTAATTTCTGTTGAGATTTGTTAATTTTCTGGGTGCATGTGGAGCCAAGCCAGTGGAGGGGAGGCTGACACTGTTCATGCCCCTGTGGCCCAACAGGAGAGATGACTCTGCACTGTTTGCCCATTAGAGGGCAGGATTGGCCATTGGAGCCCCACCCTGTCCATTTTCAGTTGTTTTGTTTGCTACTGGCCTTGTACATGTTGCTGGTTGCCAACCTTGACTTGCTTTGCTGGCTATTAATAAAACTGCATTCTCTTTGTTCTGTTGCTACATTACTGACTTGTTACCATGGGTCCTTGTCCTTCCTGACTGTGGGGAGCTAACTCCTGCCTCAGCAGGACTCACAAGGCATGTAATAACTAGCAGAGTGCAGCATCTGTAACTCCACTGAGTTCCCCACTTCCATTCCACCACAATGGACTCCAAACCTTCCTCAAATGGTCAGAGAACATCTTCACAAGTGCACTGGCTTCTCTGACTCACAGGCAAGGTGACTGACTGTCCTAGTTCCAATTCGATTGCTGTGATGGAATGACATGACCAAGAGCTGCTTCGTAAAGAAAGGGCTTTCTTTGGCTTATCACTCTAGGCTACAGTCCATTATTGTAGAGAAATCAAGCATCATGTCCATGGTCAAGACCAGAGAGAGACAAATGCACCCATGCTGTCTGCTTACTTTCATCTAGTTCTCTCCTCTCTTAAATAATTCAGGAACCCTGACTGGGGAATGGTGATACCCATGATGGTCTGGGTCTTCCTACATCAATTAACAGTGAAGACAATCACCCATAGATATGCCCACAGACCAACCTGACCTGAATTCTCTACCCACGTGATTCTAGGTTTTAACAAGTTGATATTTAAAACTAGACACCAAAGTGTCCATCTGGCCTATCTTGACCTACCATAACTTGAAGAATTAAGGGGATACTGTTAGTTATATAGAATACCCTAGATTATTCTGGGAAATCAGAGATACCCTGCAACAGATCTTTCCACTCAGCTAAACTGATCTTCTTACAGACCAAGGACAAATGTCATCCTTTATATAAGAGCCATCCTTTCATGGAGATCTAGACAAAGGAAGATGAACGAGAAGAAAGTAAGAAAACTGGACAGGTGTGGAGGCACACCTGTAATTCCAATACTCAGAATGCTGAGGCAAGAGGATTGCAAGTTCAAGGGTAACTTGGACTACATAGCAAGTATTAGGCTAGCCTGGACTATGTGGCCAGACTTCTTCAAAAAAATTATGAGTTAATGAATAAAAAAATATATAACTGATAAATATCTGAAGGAAACTTTAAAAGCAAATCAAGTGATATAGCGTCTGGCAAGAGTGGCCAGGAAAACCTGCTTGAGAAGAGGACATTTGGCTAAATGTACTCAGTTGTGCCAAGATATGGAGACAGGGGAGTCCTCACAGGGGATTGGTCCAGGCACAACCCATAGAACATGAGCTGTGGTCGAAACAAGGTACCCTATGAACTGGGAAATCTGCTGGAGAGTCTGAGCAGGGATAACCTGACATGGATCACAGTTAGGGGAAGGAGACTACGGGAGAAGACAAGTGAGGAAGCAGAGGAAGGGTGCACCCTAGAACAGGAGTCAAGGCAGAGAGGGGGGGGGCTATGGAAATGACTCCAGGGTAGACAAGGTGGAACTGGAGGGCATTGACACACAGGCTTATCTGTCAGCAAACAAATTTCCCTACAACTTCAGGATTACAAAGAGAGTCAGCAAGGTGACCTGGAATTCAAGAAATGTCACCTGGTAAAGAAAGAATCAAACGGAATTTGCTTTTAAATATTCGCTAGGATTAATTTTTAGAAGATTTTTGCTTTTATTTTTGCATGTGTTATGTTCCTGCATATAGAGGCCAAAGGCTAGCCTCAGGTATCAGTCCTTAGGTGCTATGCACCATGTTTTTTTGTTTTGTTTTTTGAGACAGGGTTTCTCTGTGTAACAGCCCCCATTGTCCTGGAACTAGCTCTATAGACCAGACTGGCCTTGAACTCACAGAGTTCTGCTTGCCTCTGCCTCCCAAGTGCTGAGGATAAAGGCGTGTGCCACCATCACCCAGCATATCATGTTTTTTGAAACAGGGTTTCTTCCTGGCATGGAGTTCACTGGCCAGTGAGTCTCAGGAACCCTCCGGTTCCACCTCCCCAACCCTGAGATGGTAGGTACATGCTACCATGCCTGCTCAATTTCTTAACATGAATTTGAAGGATCAAACTCAGATCCTGTGGCTTGCAAAGCAAGCTCTGTTACTGGCTGAGCTATCTCCACAATCTGCTGAATAAATTTTATCTCAGGCTAAGTAAATCTCACTTCTCAGCCCGTGGGCTGCAACCCACAAGGCTCACATAGTATATATTTTATATATCAGATACTTGTATTATGATCCACAACAATAGCAAATTACAGTTATGAGGTAGCAATGAAATGATTTTATGATTGGGGTCACCACAGCATTAGGAACTGTATTAAGGGTCTCAGCATTAGGAAGGTTGAGAACCACTGCTGTTAGATAGAAGAGGTAATCTGGTTTCTTGGATACTCCTTCTGTGTCTCTACAGAAATGCCCTGGAGTAGTAACTAACTGTTTTACAGTTCTGTCTGGGCTGGGCTCTGCACTGTGTTCCTTTCAATCAAGTAGTTGTCGTTTCTTCATTAACACTGTATTGTGTGGTGATATCTTGCTTGTGCAAATAAAGCTTGTCTGAAGGTCAGAGAATGGAGCTTGCCTAGCTAACCATAGAGGTCTGGAGGTCTGTACAGACAGACACACAGGAAGCGGGATAGCTGGGTGGGAACATAAGCAGGCAGAAACAGGAACTCCCTCTCTTGTCTGCTGAGACACTAAGGAGGTAAGGTGTGGCTTTGGCTTGCTCCTTCTCTCTGATCTTTCAGCATTTTCTTCTATATCTGACTCTGGGTTTTTATTACTTAGACCTACTAAGAACTTCATTTACAGTATTGATTTGCAATGGATAACAAACACTTCAATATACACTAACTCTTTTGTACTTTTTCAAAGGCTTTTCCTCTCTCTCCTGTGATTCCCTGTTTTAAAATTTTGTTTTAGTACTTGATGAGATTTTTTTCTGTTTATTAAATATAGCTGGTTCATCTGCCTTTATCAAGAAGAGAAAAGTTTAAAAAGATGAGTCATTGGGTAAGAAATGTTTTGTTAGAAATGGTCCCTGAGGACCAAGGGACCCTGACTCTGCTGAGATTGCTGGGCTATTCTGCCCCCAGGCAGTGCAGAGTGCAGAGTGTGCAGGGGTGAGCTGCTTTTGCTTGTAAAAGACTTTAGATAGATCCATGTCTATCGCCATGCACAAAACTTAAGTCCAAATGGATCAAAGACCTCAGCATAAACCCAACCACACTGAACTTATTAGAAGAGAAAGTAGGAAATACCCTTGAACCAATTGGTACAGGAGACCGATTCCTGAACATAGCACCAATAGCACAGACACCGAGATCCACAATTAATAAATGAGACCTCCTGAAACTGAGAAGCTTCTGTAAGGCCAAGGACACAGTCAACAAGACCAAACAACAGCCCACAGATTGGGAAAAGATATTCACCAACCCCACATCTGACAGAGGGCTGATCTCCAAAAATTTACAAAGAACTCAAGAAGCTAGTCTCCAAAACACCAAATAATCCAATTAAAAAGTGGGGTATAGAACTAAATAGACAATTCTCAATAGAGGAATCTAAAATGGCTAAAAGACACATAAAAAAGTGCTCAACATCCTTAGCCATCAGGGAAATGCAAATCAAAACAACTCTGAGATACCATCTTACACCTGTCAGAATGGCTAAAATCAAAAACAACAATGACAGTTTATACTGGAGAGCTTGTGGAAAAAGGGGAACACTCCTCCACTGCTGGTGGGAGTGCCAACTCGTACAGCCACTTTGGAAATCTGTATGGCGATTCCTCAGGAAAATGGGAATCTGTCTTCCACAAGATTCAGCAATTCCACTCTTAGGCATATACCCAAAAGAAGTACGATCCTACAACAAGGGCATCTGTTCAACGATGTTCATAGCAGCATTATTTGTAATAGCCAGAACCTGGAAACAACCTAGATGTCCCTCAACTGAAGAATGGGTAGAGATAATGTGGTACATTTACACAGCAGGCAAATGGATGGAACTAGAAGAAACCATTCTGAGCAAGGTAACCCAGTCACAAAAAGACAGGCATTGTATGTACTCACTCATATGTGGATTTTAGACATAGAGTAAAGGATTGCCAGCCTGAAGCCCAGGCTGCCAGAGAGGCTGGTAAACAAGGAGAACCTAAGAGAGACATACATGGTCCCCTGGAGAAGGGGAAAGGGACAAGATCTCCTGAGAAAATTGGGAGCATGGGGGAGGGGGAGGGAGCTAGGAGAATGAGAAGGGGAGAAGAGGAGGGATGAGGAGGACATGATGGGACAGGGAGGTTGAGCTGGGGGAAGAACAGAAGAGAGCAAGATAAGAGATAATATAATAGAGGGAGACATTATAAATTCAAAGAGAAATCAGGCGCTAGGGAAATGTCTGGAGAGCTACAAAGATGACACCAACTAACAATCTAAGCAACAGAGGAGAGGCTACCTTAAATGCCCTCCCCTGATAATGAGATTGATGACTAATTCATATGCCATCCTATAGCCTTCATCCAGCAGCTGGTGGAAGTAAAAGCAGACACCACAGCTAAACCTTGAACTCAACTGAAATCCAGTTGCAGAGAAGAACAAGTGATGAGCAAAGGGGTCCAGACCAGGCTGGTGAAGCCCACAGAAACAGCTGACCTGAACAAGGGAGAACTCTTGGTCCCTACACTGATAGCTGGGAAACCAGCATGGGACTGATTCAGACCCCCTGAATGTGGGTGTCAGTGAGGAGGCCTTGGAAATCTATGGGGCCTCTTGTAGTGGATCAGTACTATCGCTAACCATAGGAATGGACTGAAAGAGCCCATCCCACATAGAGGGATGCTCCCTGAGCCTAGACACAGGGGGTTGGCCTAGGCCCTATCCCAAAGGAATCAACAGACTTTAAAGACCCCCTGTGGAAGGCCTTGCCCTCCCTATGGAGCAGAAAGGATATTGGATAGGAAGGGCGTTAGTTGGGGGAAAGAGGAGGAGGGGAGGGAGAGGGAACCTGGGTTTGACATGTAAAATAATTTTCTTTCTAATAAAAAAATAAAATAATAAAAAAATATTTTGGCAGCAAACGACAAGAGTCTGTCGTTTCAGAGCCTTACACCAAGAGGGGCTTATGTTTTGCTACAAGACCAGAAGTCTGAAGACTGGGCTGGGCTAGAATCAGTTCACTGGTTCACCAATGTTGGGACCAAGTTCCTGGGAGTAGGGGAGTGGGGTACAGGGTGTTTGTTAGCCTTTGTCTCCGGACCACAAAATGACAGCTACGGCCATCTTGTCCTACCAAGGTACTCAAAAAGGGAAAGCAGGGGAGAGGCTCTGGGGCGTGTGCTGCCTTATCCTGAACTGGGTCAGGTCTCCTTGGGCTGTAAGGCTTGTGCCTTTCAGCCTGTTTTACATACTTAGGCTAGGAAGAGTGGAGGCTGGTGTGGGAGTTGGGGTGCCAGTCGTTGCATCTGCCACACAGACTGGTGAGAGGTTACAGGAAACACATTTTCACTGAAGTCTGCCATTAAAAACAAATCAGCAAGAGACCCGTGAAAGGAGACCATCTTAAGCTACATCCCCTTCCTTCTTGATGCTCCATGGGATCCTTCTCAGAACCTCCTGATTTCAGCCTCCTACTGATAGACCTCATTCTCCACCAGCCTTCCAGAGTCAGAGGGATCAATTAGGAGAATAAGTCTAGTCTACTGCTGTGGTGGTTTGAATAAGAACAGCCTCCCCCCCATTAGGCTCATAGATCTGAATGTTTGGGGAGTGGCGATAACTTGGCTACTTGATAGGGATTAGGAGGAGTGGCCTTGCTGGAATAGGTGTGGCCTTATTGGAGGAAGTATGTCACTAGGGCTTGGCTTTGGGGTTTCAAAATCTCAAGCCAGGCCCAGTGTGGAACTCTCAGCTCCTCCAGTACCACATCTGACAGTGCTCAGCCATGCTTCCCACCATGGTGACAACAGACTAAAGCTCTAAAACTGTAAGCCAGCCCCAATTAAATGCTTCCTTTTTATAAGAGTTGCCATGGTTATGCCATCTCTTCACAGCAACAGAACACTGACTAGGACAATTGCTAACAGAGATTGGGTGCATGCAGGTGATACCCATATGAGCCTAACCTATTACTAGAGACCAAGTGTGGCATTGTGCTCAGGAGAGAGTGTAGCTCTCTTTAATGACTTTTTGAAGAATGTTGGAGTTCAGTGTATGTTTATAGATCACCCATTCCAGTCCCTGAATGTGGAGAACTGGGTGTGTCCTATCTCTCACACATCATATTCCTGTGTGCAGGGCACTAGGGGAAGACGGCATTTTTCTTTCCTTTATTGTGACTGTTTTCTGTCTTGTGGTCTTGGATTATTCTCTGAGTGTCTCTATGGGTATGCATGTGTGGAAGCATGTGAAGGAACTCATCAAATCTTCAGAGACCATGGCATCACTACTCCAGCACCTTTCACCCTCCTTCGAAGGCCATGGAAAGCACTACTCACCCCCTGTTGAGAAGGCAGGCATGTCTCGGGGCTTCTCTGTAAAGAGCACTGCCTGCTTAACAATGATGCATGTCTCGGGTTCCCACCTACAAATTATCATGTTTTATTGAGGATTCGGAAGCTACATTCAGCTTATCCAAGCAAAGTGAAGTGGACAAAGTCTACCAAGTCATAGATTAGCCACCTGTATTCAACCACCAAGTGCTGCCAAAACATAGATGCTGGGTAACTGAAAGTAGATGCTGGGAGTGAGCTCAACCCTGGTGAATCCAGTGCTTCGTGATCACTCTGCTTATGTTAAACGATACATCTTGAAGCATGGCTTAGAAGAAAAATGAAATTGTAATTGTCTCTTATAATTTGTACAGGATGTCCTTGTGGACTGAATGTTTGCCTCCTCCAAAATTCTTAAGTTGAAATGCTGCCAACAAAACAATGGCTGGAAGATGGGGCTTTGGGGAAGTAATTAGATGTCACTCCCAGCCTCCAGAACTGTGAGCAATAACTTTTTGCTGTTTTGAAGGCATCCAATTTGTAGTGTCTTGTTGCAGTTTCCCAGGCAGACTGAGATATCAAATGACTAGCTCTATTTTTCAGGGCAATTAACTAGAAAGAATGGTATTTAAAGACTATGGCACACAAGGGCCTCTAGACACCGTAACACAAAATTTCTAACAATGTTTTGTATGACTGAAATCCTTCATTGGGAAACTCTGCTCTTCAGAGCTCAACAAGGGAGTCACACAGTGCTGGAAAGTGGATCCCAGGATAAGCCACACTTTGAGCTGTCAGAGAAAGAAACACACGGAAACAGAAGTGTGCCATCTGCAGGAACCAAAGGCTAACTGGTGTGAACCAACATTGTGGTTTCTGAATGTTCTCCTGAGAACAAAGTACTTTAAACTATGATGGTGGCAATTCCCTCTAGACAGCGTTCCCTTGTCCTAGTGGGGAACTGTGGTTTTCTCTTTATGTAATTTTCTTCTTTTTTTATGTCACCAAATGCCTTGTGATATTGTGCTTGATGGATCTCTTATTGGCAAGTTTTTGGGCACCAAAAGATAATTAACTCCACTCTCCAGGTATGTAAAGAGAGAGTGAAATATTTATCACTCATTAGAAACACGCTCCAACCTCCATGAAATTTACTGAGGCTGTGTGTGCGCATGTGTACATGTTCACAGGTTCATGCATGTATGTGCATGTACATGTGGAGGCCAGAAGTTGATGTGGGTGTCTTCCTCAGTCTCCCTTCACCTTGTTTGTTCAGTGAGTGTCTCTCACTGATCCAGCTAGGCTAGCTTTCAGCAAACCCCAGAGTTCCTCCTTTCTCCACCTCCCCAGAGTTGGGATTACAGGCATTTGCTGATGCACCCAGATTTTGCATGGGTGACAGGGATCCTAATTCATGCTTGCATAGCATACACTTTTCCAGGGCTGAGGTATCTCCCCAGCCCTGAGCAATTCTGAATCTTTGAGAAAGCTATGTGCAACTGGCCATAAACTGAACAGTTCGCACAGCTGACACTTTCTTCCCAGAATTCTGGAGGTTGAAGGTCTGGCCTCAGGATGCTAACAGATTTCATGCCTAGTAAAACCTTTTCCAGGATGCAAAGCACTAGCTTCTCATAGCATCACATAGGAAATGACACGAGAGCCACCTCTGTGTCCTTCCCTTTTAGCTAGTCTCCATTCACAGTGCCTCCACCCTCAAAGGCCCCGCCTCCAAATGCTATCCCATCAGGAATTAGATTGAGCTTTGGGGGTAAGTAAACATTCGAGCAGTAACAATAGGGAATCGACAAATGTTCACGAGCTGTCTATTCAGTCAGGCACATGGCCAAACTCTGAGGATATAAAGATGTTTGAGAGCTACGGGAATTCGTAATCTGCTCAGAGAGGAGAATGTAAGTCTTACATGGAGCAAAAAGAAATCAGTGTGTGTAGAAGTGTGTGTGTGTGTGTGTGTGTGTGTGTGTGTGTGTGTGTGTGTGTGTGTGTAAATTTGTTAGAAAGGAAAGTTCTCAGCCCCCACCCAACCCCTCCTAAGTCATGGTTGGCGGAGCTGGCCACCATAACATCTATGTGCTTCTGATATGCATAGGTGTTTGGAAATCGTTGGTTTAACAAAGCCTTTCTTCCTCTACATAAATAGAAAAGGCAGGGGAAGGAAAGGAGGGAGGATAGGCCTGGTTTGGAAAGGAAGTTCTGTAATCTGTACCAAAACACAATTGAGGAGGGGAGGGGATTTGTGAGGAGAGGAGCTGGTTCCAGACCACCTGTGGAGAGGATGGCCTCTCTCAAAAAACAAGAATTAACTTGTGTGTCACTCTTTGGCTCCAAGAGTCCAACTCTATCTGCCATCTTCTGGCTGTGAGTCTAGGATTCTCTTCCAGAACCCAAACTGTAACAAATTGGAAACTGCAGTTATTAAACACCTGCTTGCTCACCACTGGATTTAAGATGGTTACAGGGGTCACATCTTAGCTGTTGGCACTCTCGCTGCCACAGTAGAGTGCTGTATCAGCACTTGCATGAGAATTTACTGAGTGCTAGGTGGTGCCAGCCAGTCCATCTGAGGTTTCTGGCAAAGAGGAGCCTTAAAGGACTTTGAAGGCAGAGATCTTCAAAACTTAAAGTTACAAATAAAGAATGGGCCTAAACACCTGTAGTTTCCCTCATCAGAGTCTATCATAAATGAGTGACTGAACTAGTTTATATTTGTCTTTGCTTCTTGGGGTGACTATTCTTCATTGCTAGGCACAGACCTTCCATTTGATCCATAATTCTGCTCCTGGGCATATACAATGGCAATACAGGTCCCAAAAAGTTCTTCACAGATGCCCTTGGCAGCAGGATCCACAACAGTCCAAACAGGTGGTAATAATACAAGCATCTGTCTGTGCTGGCTCGCTTTTTGTCAACTTGACAAAAGCTAAGACAAAGCTTCCATCAGGTTGACCTATAGGCGTGTCTGTAGGAAGTTTTCTTGACTCATGATTGATGATTGATAGGGGAGGGGCCTGCCCACTGTGGCAGTGCCATCCAGGGAAGGTGGTCCTGAGGTGAATAAGAAAGCAGTCTGAGCAAGCCATGTGAAGACCACCAGTAAATAACATTCCTCCATGGTTCTGCACCAGTTCCTGCCTCCAGGCTACTGCCTTGAGCCCCTGCCCTGCCCTGACTTCCCATCATGATGGACTCTAAACTGTAAGGTGAGAGATAACCCTTTTCATCACAAAGTTGCTTTTGGTCATGGTCTTTAATAGCAGTAGAAAGGTACTAAGGGACTGGAGAAATAGCTCAGTGGTTAAGTGTGGTGACATATTGTTTGTGACCTAATAAAGCTTACCTGAAGATCGGAGAAGCAAAGCAGCCAGCCACTAGCTCTCACTTCTGCCACAGACTAAAAGGGTAAGCCTGTCTCCACGAATCCTCAGCATGGCTGGAGACTGAATGCCGAAGACTGAACACTGAGAACCTGAATTAGACACTGAGTTCCTGTCTTATATTCCTCTCTAATGCTGAGATTAAAGGCTTGCACCACCACTGCCCAGCCTTTATGGCTAACTAGTGTGGCTGTGGGGTGTGGTGATATATTATTTATTATTTATTAAAGTTTGCCTGAGGATTCAGGAAGCAAAGTAAGCCACAAGCCATAGAAGCCAGGCACATACTTTTAATCCCAACAGCCAGAAGCTAGGTGGTGGTGGTGAGTCCAAGGCCACCCAGATCTACACGAGATTGATCCAGGCCTAAAGAGAAACAGCTCACACAAAGATGATCTCAGCACCTGGGATCACACACCTTTAATCCCAGCACTAGAGGGGTATAAAGGATAGGAGCAGGGTCTTCAGTGGTCAGTATCAGAAATTCATTCTCAAACCACACTGAGGATAAGAGGTCACTGAAGTGTCAGGATTCTCCAGCCACACTGAGGAGAGGTTATAGTCTGAGGTTTGGTGGAGCCAGGATCGCCTTTCAGTCTGAGACAGAGTAAGAACTAGTGACTGGCTACTTTGCTTTTCTGATCCTCAGCTTGAAGTTTGAACCCTAATATCCATCTCTGGGTCCCCCTCCCCCTGCAACAACTGGGATTAAAGGTGTGTACCTCCGCTGCCTGGTCTCTATGGCTGGGGCTAGCTTTGCATTCTGGGTGCCTCTTCCAGAGAACCCTGATTCAATTCCCAGCACCTACATGGTGGCCCACAACTATCTATAACTCCAGTAGTAGGGGATTTAATGCCCTCCTCTGGTTTGATGTACCAGGAACACACGTGGTGCAGACATACGTGCAGGTTAGACATCCATATACATGAAATATCTTTTTTAAAAAAGAATAGCTAATAATCTCCATCAGTGATAAGTGTTAACAAATTGTTATGTGAGATAGTTCATATGGGAAGTGGGATATTCTTCAAAGAGAGAAAAGAATAAAGTATACATAAAATGGATGAACCTACAAAATACTGTGCTACCTTTCAAAAGGCAACCAATGAGACTAAATATCATATGATTCCATGTCTACAGGTACCTAAAATAGGTCAATTGATAAATATCTATGGAGACAGAAAGTAGATTCATGGACAAGAAGACTGGGATAAATGGATATGATGAGGTTTCTTTGTGGGATGATGCAAGTGTTCTGAAGTCAGCCGTGGTGGCATTGCATCTATCTGTATATACACTGGAACCCTGTGAACTGCACAGTTTAAGTGGATGAGTTTTACAATGTGTTAGTTACCATCCCAAAGCTTTAGTTTTGTTTTGTTTTGTTTTGTTTTGTTTTATTGCTCTGACAATACATTTAGCCATTGGCTTACAATCTTAGCAGATACAGTCCATCATGGTGGGAAAGCCACCGCAGCCAGAGCATGAGGCAGCATTGTACCCACATTCAGGAAGGAGAGAGAGACAGGTGTTAGACCCCCGAAAACTCAAGTATCCGGGGTCTCAGGCCAGGTTCGCAGTCACCCCAATCACCAGGCGGATTCGAGAGCTTGCTGCAAACTGCACGAGGCTTTATTGTAATTTAACGAGCTAACCCCATGTTAGCTCGGGTCTTTCACCCACCCGCCATGGCGGACAGCTAGAAAAGACGGCTCCTTGGGTCTCCCAAAAGATCTTATAGGGCAGCATAAGGGGGGTGTCTAGGGGTATGCACAGGCTTACGCACAGGCTCACGATTGGTGTGCTTTCAGGCTTGGAGGGCTTGCCCTGTGTTGATTGGTCAACTGGTTGTTATGGCCCATAGGCCCTCCCAGGGTGGTTGCTATGCTCTCTACGTCATTGTCGTGCGCTTGTCCGTAAAGCACACCCAGGGTCGTAAAGCATAGCGCCACCAGCTAACTTCCGATTGGCTCCTTGTCACGAGACAGGCATCTGACCTCTAAGTGACCAAGGCAGGTTTATGGCAAGCACATGTTCGGCTGTTATGGCTGCCAAAAGGGAAGCCGGTTCCTTCACAGGGATGATGGTACTCCACCTACATTCTCCTTCATCCCACGGGATACTCACATCCATATTTGTGTTGGGTGTTCCCTGAATAAATTCCTCCGGAAACACTCTCACAGATAGGCTAGCAGTTTGTTGTCAAGTTGACATTCAAAATTGACTATCACACTCAACAAAACTATTAACAACCACAGCAGAGCTCTTCCTGCTGTTCCACTACCCCCAAGGCATGTTCAATGACCATCATTAGGACTGGATGAGCTATGACTGTTGTGTTGGGAATGATACACAATCCTACCTCAATCACCATTTCAATACTCGAGCAACGTGGACACAGTGTAGATTAGCCACCAGATAATTGTATTTTGTTTTTTTATTCAAATCCAACCTAAAAAATACTGGAAGCTGGCTCATTTTTTATGATTATAATACAAATGACCACTCTCAGTTAATGGCATATTGTAAATTGAGCATAAGTCATAACATCTATGGAATGAGCAAATGTCTTTTTTCAATTTTTCCTTTAATTCTTGAACTCATTAAGCATGAATTATAAAAAGTTATTGTGAATATTTTTTAGAGAAAAGGGAGAAGAAAAGAAACTCTATCCCTTCTGAAGGTCATTTTTAAATCACACACACACACACACACACACACACACACACACTTTGAAACCCTGCACTAAATTATTTATGTGAAAAGAAACAATCTAAGAAGTAAATTTCTGCAAGTCTACAATGATGAGGCTTAACTGGCATCCTAAGTCAGGCTTTGTGAAACACGTAGAGACTGCAGCAATCGTCCCCACTACTTTATTTGCTCAGGCTTCAGGTAAGCCAAAGACATTCATTGTGAAAGGTTCCATGACTAATTTTTCCTTAATCAAATCAGAAATGTAAATTCCCATCCCTGAGAGCACAGAGCCAAAGGATATGATCTTCATTATAGAAGGCTCTGGATGCATGCATGAGAACATTCTATAAATCTGGGCCAAATAGTATTTTAAGACATCAAGAGCTAGTAAGAATTTGTATTATATTTAACTGCACATTACAGTAAAATAGAATTGCTAAGAAGTGAGAGCATGAATAGTTGATTCCTGTTAGTTTATTATACTCTTCCTACCAGGCTGCCCAGAAGTTACATCTTTAGACATGTTCTTTGCATAATTTGAATATTTGGGGAGATGAAGGACTACATCAAGAAGATAATATTTGGGGCAGGAAAGATAGCACAGTCTGTATACTTGCTACACAAGGACCTGAGTTTGAGCCCCAGCACTCAAAAAAAGTCCAGGCCATGGGGCACCAGCCTGTAATCCTATTTGTGGGCAGGCAGCGGTAGGATTCTAGGGTGTGCTGGGAAGCTAGTTTAGCAGAGCCAGTGAGCTGCAAGTCCAGGAAAAGAACCTATCTCAAAAATAAATTGGACAGTGACTGAAGAAGATACACAATGTTGACCTCTGGTCTCCACACATGCATGCAAAATGTATGGCCACATATACATACAAGCACATAACACACAAAAGAGAAAGCTTAAAAAATGTATAGACTCCAACCTCATAAAAACATAAGCAGGCAAAAAAAAATTAATGTAACTTCAAGAACATTTCCCAAAAGAGTTCCAAAGATACCAAGAAGAAGCCAAGAAAAAAAATTAAAGAACCAGATTTACCTACCACAATATACCTTGGCTACCATGAATATAGGTCTGACAACACCAAATGTTAGAAAGGATATGGGAACACAAGAAACTGAATTCCCCATACATTTTAAGACACTGATAAATTTCAATAAAGCTAAATAAACATCATCTATACCATGCCCAGTAATCTCACTCATAGGTAGCTATCCAAAAATATTGAAGACACATATTCATACAAAGACTTATATAAAACTGGGTGCATTACTGAATATTCACATAGTGGAAGTGGTCTTCTGCAAGGACAGGATGCAGTCCATGAGGGGGTCTGCCTTCACAAGATAATCACATCCCCAAAGTCCCACATTCTAGTCCCTATGCATAGGGAGTTCAAGTACTATGAACGAACATTTCCAGAAAGAAGTAGCAGCTTCACATTAACTTTCTGCAAAGCTGACTAGCTGATTAGAACTGCAATTATTATGAAGAAATTGGAATGTTACAAGTCCGGAGCCTAATTATAATTCCTCTTGAGCTATCTTTAGCCCCTTAAAAGTCATTCCTCACCCACCTCGATGTCTGATCTAGTATCGGTGTGACTAGCAGGGGAACTTTCTTTGAATATATTAGTTTTAGAAGAACCTTAGTTTTGGGGGGTTGTTTGTTTTTTGGTTTTGATTTTGGTTTTTTGAGACAGGGTTTCTCTGTGAAGGTTGGCTGTCCTGGAACTCTCTCTGTAGACCAGGTTGGCCTTGAACTCACAGAGATCCACCTGCCTCTGCCTCCCAAGTGCTGGGATTTAAGGTGTGTGTGTGAGGGTGCCTGGCCAAACCCTTAGTTTTTATCAACACAAAAGTTAAGGAGCCACAGGGTGCCCAAGCATTGACTCACACATTATTCTGGCTGTCTCCACAGGGTGTTTTGGAAGTAGATGAATGACGGAGGCTGCAGGTGTAGCTCCATGAGGGAGCCTCATCCAGATTAACATTTGACTCAATACAGCAGCTTTCTCTCCCTTGTGGAGTCGAGACTCATCTAAGCTGAAAACAAAATACTGTTTTTTTTAAGGGAACATTAATCAACAGAATGCCAGAGTACCACAAGAGGCTGATTTTTCTATGGGGAAAAAAGAGCTCCTGGTGCCTGGCTGTCTTGAACTGGAGCTTCAGTGAGGAAGTATCTTTCTGGGTCTCCAGCCTGCTTTTGGACCTGGAACAGATGCATTGATTCTCCTGAGTTTCCTAGGCTGCCTGATCTCATCACCATCAGCCTCCATAAGCCCAGCTTGTGAGTGTGTGTGTGTGTGTGTGAGTGTGTGTGTGTGTGTGTGTGTGAGAGAGAGAGAGAGAGAGTGAGTGTGTGTGTGAGTGTGTGTGTGAGTGTGTGAGTGAGTGTGTGTGTGTGTGTGTGTGTGGGTGTGTATGTGTGTGTGTGAGTGTGTGTGTGAGTGTGTGTGTGTATGTGTGTATGTGAGTGTGTGTGTGAGTGTGTGTGTGAGTGTGTGTGTGAGTGTGTATGTGTGTGTGTGAGTGTGTGTGAGTGTGTATGTGTGTGTGAGTGTGTGTGTGTGTGTGAGTGTGTGTGTGTGTGTGTGTGTGTGTGTGTGTGTGTGTGTGTGTGTGTGTGTGCATGCATGTTTGTGCATCGGCATGTGTGAATGCAGGCCCATAGATGGAGATCAAAAGTTAATCTTTGCCTTCCACCTTGGTGCAGAGATTCTCTCCTTTATTTCTGCATACACCAGGCCAATGTATACATTGGCCCTTGAGCTTCCCCAATAATTCTCCTGTTTCTGCCTCGTGTCCCCCAAGGGGTACTCTGGAATTGTAGATGTGTGAACTGCTGCATCTGGCTTTTACGAAGGCTCTGTGGGTCCAAACTCAGGCCAGCACAGACTTCATGCAAGCATTTTATCCACCAAGCCATTGCCACAGCCTGAGCTGATTTTTTTTTTTTTTTTTTTTTAATGAATCTGTATTTGCCTCTGCATTTGGTGCTGTTTCTATGGTGAACTCTGACTACTATAGAGTTGCTGGTAAAGCAGGGCGATCCTATGATAGTAAAGGCGGCCCAGTTAACCCTTCCTAGGTTGGACATGGACTTCCTAGTCCATAGCAATGATGGAGTTACCTGAGGTTTATGAGTTTGCTTTATATAGTAATAGGATTTTAGATGCTGATCCATCTCCACTTTATACACCAACCATTTTATGATTTTCATTCCCCACAGACCCCTGTCTCAAAAATCTAAAAATTCTGAGTAAGTATTCCAAGAGCAAATCCAGGGTCATTACTACTAAAAGCTTTTCAGAGGTGGGCCTCTGCTAGGAAATCTCATTAGTCTGTTTACCACAAGGTCAATTGTCTACATGTTTATAAAAATTACATCAGATCGTTTCTTTCTTTTTCCTCTCAAGAGTGTTGTCCTAGCAACAGAGAGAACTGGACCATAGGCCAGACGCTTGACTTCTGTCCACACCCCAGGACTGACATGAAGTGGCACACTATGGAGCACCACCCATCCTGCCACGTAAAAGTTCTCAGACTCTCTAGCCACTGGGGGTTTTCCATGAAGGGTCTGGAAGGCAGCTTTAAGATCTGCCATTCCAACGATTGGGGAGTAGCGGCCATTGTGCCAGTGGTGATTTAGGGAAGAGAGCAAGGGATCTGTGCCACATAAACAAAGCAGTGAATACGAGAATCTGTGTTAAATGTATTCACTACCACAGGCTTATCCTGGAGTGTAACCTTTGTTTTTCCATGGTATATCTGAGGCTCAGATTCAATAACTTGTTCAAGGTAATTTCTACTATTTTATATAAACAATGCTAATTTATTTCATTCAACAACATTTTAAGGTCCACCCATGTTGTTGTATTATAAACTGAGTGATCATTCCACAGAGTGTCACTTCATGTCAGTCCTGGGGTGTGGACAGAAGACTAGCAGATGACCTTGGTCCAGTTCACTTCTGTTGCTAGGACAACACTCTTGAGAGAAAAAATAATAATTTGATGTAATTTCCTTATAAACATGGCAATAACTGCTGACCTTATAGTGAATAAAATAATGAGATTTCTTAGGAGAGGCCCTATGGATCCCATCGAGCCCGAGGCATTCATCTGTCTTTGCCTCCCACACCTAGTGCTGGGGACCCAACTCAAGTCCTTATGCTTGCTCAGCAAATGTTTTACTGAGTCATCTTCCTGAATCAGGGAGATGTGTAAAACTTTGAGGGACAAGTACCTAGAAGTGAAGATGAGTGGTGTTTTGGGTTGTGAGCCTAGCCTTTAATGGCTGAGCCATCTCTCTAGCCCAATGATGGTGTTTTTAAACAAACCTGCATACATGAAGGGTATTGTCCAGTTCCTGCTGTCAGCTCAGTGTTAGAAAAGATACATGATGTACGCTCCCAGTTCACTTGGTATTGATCCAGTGCTTTGTCCTGTGTTCACTTTATGTTGTTGTTTGTTCTGAAATTGGGTTTTGCTCTGTCACAAGACTGATCTTGCCCCTAAGATCTTCCTGCCTTAGGCTCTCTCTTGCAGCTCATATTTGCAGGCCTCTGCCACCATGCCAGGCTGGTCTTATTCTTAAGAATCAAATTGGTCAACAGAGCATGTTCCAGGACAGCCAGGACTGTTACAAGAGAAACCCTGTCTCAAACCCCACCCTCCCCTGGAAAACAAATTGATAGACAAAGTACAATATCTGAGGTCAGAAGACCATGTCAAGCTCTGACACACAAGTGTATAGTCTAAGTGTGGTTTTGTCTTTGTTTTTGTTTTTGTTTTTGTTCATTTCACAGTTTCTGCCTGTGCTGGGGCAGCGTGGGACTCGGGCAGGAAGCAGACCTCCCAGACCTTAAGTTATATCATCCATCCCCAATCTAGAAGCTTCATCGGGAGCTTTTCACTCAATGCAAAACAAGATAGAAAAAAAAAGTAGACCTACAACCAGCTAAGCACCTGGAGTCCCTAATCATCTGCTTATCTCCAGCCTTAAGTCCAAGGCGATATGAGTGCATAGAGGTGATACTCCTTGCTCTCTATCGAGAATAATCTTTGTCCCACACAACACACAGATTAAGGTTATTTCAAACAATGATGAGCAATTTTTGGACAAAAATAAATCAGACAATATTGTTCATGCGTGGATGTGTAAAGAAAACTCATTAGGAGGAGAAAGAATTCAGAGTCACTAGGGAGGAGTTTCTTGGGGTGGTTTTGTGGGTTGTTTGAGGGTTTTGGGGGTTTTTTGTTTCGTTTTTTTTTAATTATTAAATTAACAGTCATTTATGGTTATATCTTAAGACAGGGCACAATGAGCCAACTTACTTCGGCTGTGTAAACTTAAGGCAAAGAAAAATAAAAATCTTAAGACAAGGACGATTCACATGGGATTGTGAATGAGGCTGGCACTGTGAATGCACCTGGAGTGGGCTGTTGAGAAATGAATCAGCAGAGTGCTGCTAGCAAGCAAATAAGGACTTCCTGCTTTTGTTTTGTTTTTCCTTCTGGAAATTAACTTTTTTTGAAAAATGGATCAAAATGAATTAACTCTCTTGGGGCCAGGAGCATATGAACTGTTTCTTTAGGCCAGGATGACTTCAGTAGTAAAGATTTCCTGGTTAAATCCACAGTGAAAATTGTGGAAAGAACCTTTCCACCTAACTCAGCCCACTATAAAGGACCCAGGAAATGTCAAATAAATTCACCAGAAGAACAAATGGTCCAATCAATAAATGGACAAATGAACTGAACAGACAGTTCTCAAATGAAGTACAAATGACCAGTAAATACGTGAAAACGTGTTTGACATCCTTAGCCATGAGGGAACACAAATCAATACAACATTGAGATTCCATCTCCTCCCAGTCAGAGTGTCTGTCATCCTGAAAACAAGAGAACAATAAACACTCCTGAGGCTGGGAGGCCAGGAGAGGAAGCCTTGCACAGCACTGGCGGGAGTGTGAACTAGTGCATCCACTGTGGGAATGAGTCCAGAGGCCCCTTAACATGAATAGACTTACCATGTGGTCTAGCTCTGTCACCTGGGTGTTGTGTCTAAGTCAAGCATAGCAAGGATGCCTGCATACCCACATTTATCACTCTGTGATTCCCCACAGCTAAATCCTGCAACCCGCCCAGGGCAGCCTGTGTGGAGAGGAATGAAGGGTTTGTCCACTGTCATAGGTTCCATCCGAGATCGCCTCCCGTGAAGGCCGTGTGGTAAGGGCTTGGTCACTAGCCTGTGGTGTCACTGAAAGACGGGGCAACCTTTGTTGTGCATAATAGGAATTAGGTCATTCAGACCATACTCTTTTATATATATATATATATATATATTATCTCTCTTTTTTTTTCTTTTTCTTTTTTTTTTTATTAGTTCAAGTTAGGGAACAAGCTTGTTTCACATGTAGTCCCTTCTCCCTCTCCCTCTCCTCTCACCCCCATCCCTCCTCCCCCACCCCCAACCTACTACCCCACCCCATCCACCCTCTACTCCCCAAGCAGGTTTTTTGTTTGTTTGTTTGTTTGTTTTTGTTTTTCGAGACATGGTTTCTCTGTGTAGCTTTGGAGCCTATCCTGGCACTCACTCTGGAGACCAGGCTGGTCTCGAACTCACAGAGATCCCCCTGCCTCTGCCCCCCTTTCCCCCCCACCCCCCGAGAGTGCTGGGATTAAAGGCATACACCACCAATGCCCCAGACCATACTCTTAGAGACTCTGAGCTCTTCCTCTCTCCTCCTGCTTTCCAGTTCTGAGGTAGATTACTCCACCCCTCACTCTCCACCAGAATGTTCAGCCCCACCCAAGGGCAAGACAATTAGACTGAGTAAACCGAAAGTCTCTGACTCGTTATCCAAAACTATCTTTCTTTTGTTGTTTCTTTGTGTGTGTGTGTGTGTGTGTGTGTGTGTGTGTGTGTGTGTGTGTGTGCATAGAGGACAGCTTCATAGAGGAGTGCCATCTACCATATTTTTTTTAAGTTTAAAAACTGTATATTCAGTAGACAACATAAATGAGTTAATAAATGCCTGAGCTCCCAAGTGGGTAAAGCATGTCCAAAACAGGAAGATATGTGGGTTAGAATTATTATAAGAATTGCTGGAGCATCTATCATATTTTTGAGGTAGGGTCTTTCATTGGCCTAGGGCTAGCTCATTAGGCTGGACTGTTTAACTGGCAAGTCCCAGGGACCTACCTCCCTGACTGTTTCCGAAGCTTGAGTACACCATAAACCAGTTCTGGGGATAGAACCCAGGTCCTCATGCTTTCACAGCACATACTTTACCACCTGAGCCATCCCCCAGCCCAGCCTTTCCTCACACCATTAACTGGCTCAGTGACAGAAGCTGAAGAACGGTCCTAGCGGGGTTAGGGAATTTCAAGGAAGAAAGCCATAGACTGATGCCAAAGAACTGAACTCCAGGATCTCAACTCAAGGTGGGTTTCTGCCTTGGGTTTTTGGGAACTCAAATGTCTCTGGACAGATAGATGTGGCAGTAGCCCCAAGAGGAGCATAGTCCTGGATAGAAGCCCAGGGTCTATAAACCCCATGTGTCTGAATCAAAAATTCCTAAGTGTTTCATGAAAACCAGGCCCCGAGCTTTCTATGTTCCCTAAGTCAACCAGTTCCCATCCTCCAGTCTCAATATCAGAGCATTCACCCAATTCTTCTTCCCTCCCCCTCCTTGTGACAGAAATGAAGCAGAGAGGCAGACAGACTTAATCTCAATAGTCAAGAAAGCTTTATTGGAACAGCAATAACATCTGCAGGATGAAAGTTGGACAGACTTAGAAGAGCTGGGTGACATGTACATATACATAGGTAACTACCACAAAGTCACAGCTATGTGTGTGTGTGGTTTGACTGGGAACAAGTAGGTTGTTTTTGATACTCAGACATTGTTTCTACAGATAGAGTGGAACAGTCAGGCTGGAGCTAAGCCATTCCTTCTGGCTAGAGGCTACTGCCCATTGCAGCCTAACTCAGTTCCTCATGCCCCGAAGCTGTTACCCCACACTGCATATCGCATTTTTCCTTTTTTGCAGTATTGGGGATAGAACCCAGGACCTAGTGTACATTAGGAAAGCACTTCACCGTGGAGCTTTATCTCCAGCCGACATTTTTCCCTTAGGTCTAATCAGTTCTCTCCATCTCTACAATGACGCCACATTATGCCAGTCATGCTTTGTGTGGGTTCCAAAGTATAATCTCTCCACAAGCCACTCTTGCCTCTACAGTCTGTTTTCTACTTCATGGCCAGAGTGGGCATCTTTCAAAAATGCAAATGGGGTCAAATAATGCCATGGTCAAAACCCTGAGAGGAGATGTCTTGCCACAGTTTACAAAGCTGGGACTGCTCCAGCACACACACACACACACCTCCCCCCAGCCTCCATGTTCCCCTCCATCCGTCCTTTAGCAATCTATGCGATTGTTTTTAAAGTCCTTTGCACTCAGCTAAATTCCATCTGGCCGAGACCGCCTTTCCATTTAGGAACTCTGTCTCAGCCTTTCCGGCCTTGGCTCAGAAGTTTCTCTCCAGGACAGCTTTTTCTGGTGGCCCTGCCTGGGTCCTAGGATTCTCTCCTATGTGAGCTCTGCTTGCAGTTGAGGTTTTACAGGTACTCATAATTCGCTGTTTGTATTAGCTAGTTTATTGGAGCCACTTAAGGAAGGAAGGGGTTATTTGGGCTCAGTTTAAGAAGGAATATAATCCATCATAGTGCAGACAGGAAGTAGGGCCAGGAAATGAAACTTGAACCTCCCCTCCCTGACCCAGTGAGCCACCTCTTCCAGTGAAGTTTCACCTCCCAACAGTTCCACAACCCCTAAAAACAGCACCACCAACTAAGAATCAAGTGTTCAGACACATGAGCCTATGGGGGAACATTTCACATCCAAACTGTTACCTGATTTAGGGGCCACAGCCTATGACCCAACAAGCCAGTTCAGCCACCAGTCCTCAATAATCCAAAAAGAGCCACTTTAATAGTGAAAAATAGAAAAAAGAGATTTGGTCAATGTGGACATATTGAGGTGAAAGAAAAGGAGAGGAGGTGACTCCCCCAAGACCATCTTCTGGAGCCCTGAAATGAGGATAAGATTTAAATAGAAAGCAAGAGGTATGCATAGCTGACCAGTCCAGCCAAGGTGTGGACCCTGGCCGCCATTGCCTCAGCTCCAAGCCTACCCTGCAAGGTCATCACACAAGCTGTGAAGTTTTCTCCAGGAGGCAAGTTCCCCCTCCAGATACCACCAGAGCTTCAGCCATTTCTTCTTCCAACGGAAGATTGGGGAAATCTAATTTATTGGGGTTCATTCTTTCAGTAGTCCGATAGGGAAATATCCCTTTAGGATAAATTCATCCCTGCCAAACAGCTGCGTTATAAAACCACAGTACTTTTATTACTGTTGCTATTCCTCCTCTAGATGCCATCAGTACTAGGTGACTCTCTCCATTATCACGGGAAGCACAGTTCTCAGAAGCTAGGAAACAACCAAGCACTGCTGAAAATTAGATGAATTTCACAGCTATGAAGGTCTGAAGAAGAGTCCGCGCCATCTTCCTGCATCTGCTCTCTTTCCTGCAGGACTGGGCTAAAGCAAATGTGTGGCCTATTTGTCCATGCAGCACTGACTCCCTGACTTGGGAACTGCTTGGTGAACAGCCTAAACACAGCTGCAGCAGGATGAGGTCCCAGAAGAACCAGCGAGGAGAGAAGGCTCTAGCCTTCTAGATTCCTTCTTCTCTTCTCCACAGTGCAAGACACTCCCTTCCTCACCCATAATGCCTTAAAGTATCTTTCTTTATTTTCTATACTCCCTCTGGCATTAAAAAATTATTTGTGACCCCAAGGGATGATCTGTGTCCCTGTTGTATCTGAGACCTACTATCAACAACTTTGTGAAGCAGCTATTTCTATACTATTTCTGTTCCTGCTCTACCATTTAAAAAAATAATAATTCTGACAAAACACTAAGACTTCAGAGTGTCAACAAAATTGCTTGAGTTTGTATCCATTAAGGATAATAACCTTGCTTAAATACAAGGTTAGTCTGAAATGGAACAATTATCATGTGAATAAACTAAATTGTTGATTGTTGATTGATTTTAGCGCAGTTGCTGAGGGCTTGGCTTTACCATCCAAATATGCACGGCAACCTAAAATAAGGACCGAGAGAAGGAAAAAAACTACAGAACAAACAAGATGTTGATTAACACATCATCCTTTCCATCCCAAATAAAGATTTCCATTTTTTCTCACTCATATAATTATAATTCAAAAGCTCAAAAAAGAACCCTGTAGAAAATATCAATTAATGGTTTTCTGTGTATAAATTTTAATTGGTCTCTGATTAATGTTCTGGAAACATGTGGATTGGTCCCAGCAAAATGGTCTCTCCTGGTTGCTAAATTTCGGGTATTACAAACCTAAAATACAAAAGAGGAGATGAGGCTATAACTCAGCAAGGTGCCTTTGGTGTAAGCAACAGGAAGGACCTGCTCAGCCCCTCAGAACCTACATAAAAAGCCAAGTGTGGCAGAGTGAAAGAACTTCCCAGTCAAGGAACAAAATCTCTCTGGCATGAGTGGAGACCTGCGGGTTCAGTTGGGCTGTTCCCTTCACCTGACCCAGAGAACACCCTTAGGAAAGCAGGCTCACCTTCATCTATGCCAAAGAGGGAGGCAGAATAATTAGTCCTTCAATGAGATACTATCCTTTTCCTCCACAGAATCCTCACCCCTAGTGCTGTAGCCTACTGGGCCTCAGGACTTCAGCAATGCAGCCAACATGTAGCTTGTAAGCCTGCTGCTCTTCTGAATCCTTCAGAAAAGCACAGCTTCTCTTTTTCTTCTTCTATCTCTTTTCCAAGCCTGCTTTCTTTAACACTTCAGCCTTTCCCCCAACATTGTAGACTTCCTTCCTCTTTCTCTAAAGCCTCCCTCTCAGGCAGTCACTTATGACCTCCACGCCAGCTTAAATGGCATAGTCTTTTTTCCTTTTCTCCTCTATTTCCTTTCTCCAACTAGCAGCTGAAGTTTAGCTAGCCTGCCCTGGGACTTTTCTTTTATTATTATTTTTAAATTTGTATTGTTTTGTGTGTATAGATATTTGCTTGCATGTATATGTGCGGGCCTTGTGCATGGTGCATGCCTTGACAATAGAGGCCAGAAGTGGGTGTTAGAAGTGGGTTTGTAACTGGAGTTACAGACTGTTGTGAGCTATCATGTGGGTGCTAGGAATTGAACCCAGGTCCTCTGCAAGAGCAGCCAGCGCTCTTAACAGCTGAGCCATCTCTTCGGCCCCAGGCTTTTTCTTTTAAACTTCAATAAAATTATCCTCGGGCTTCCATCTGTGTCTATTCTTAAATTCTTTTAATGAGACTAAGAACCCTAAGAGGGAACCCTGACTTCTGCTTTATCATCAGCATGTGCCTGCAACCGCAGTGCTAGCAGAGATGGGGACAAGTGGGCCTTGCTGACCAGCCAGTCTAGCCAAACTGGTGAGCTCTGGGTTCTGTGAGAGACCTGGTCTCAAAAAATAACGTGAAAAGTGATTGGGAAAGATGTAGAATATTATTTTAAATAGGCAAAGATGTGTTCCATTTGTTGATGCTGCACAACATTAACTGTGTAAAGGTGTGCTACTTTTGCTTATGCAGCATTTGTTTAGCAATGTAAAGATGTTTGTTTAATTATATAAAGATGCGTTGCATTTGTTTCAACCCACCTGTCTAAGGCACCTGACCGGTCTAATAAAGCGCTGAACGGCCAGTAGCTAGGCAGAGAAAGGACAGGCAGGAATGCCAGGCAGAGAGACTAAATAGGAGGAGAAATGTAGGCTAGAGAGGAGTGAGAGAAGAAAGAGGGGGAGAGAATGAGGCAGACAGAGACGCTTGGGGCAAGAAGCCAGGCAGCCGCTGTCACCAGCCATAGAGAAGCAGTGAAGGTAAGATATACAAAAGTAAGAAAGGTAATAAGCCCCAAAGCAAAAGGCAGATAAGAGAAACAGGTTAGTTTAAGTTAAAAGAGGCAGCCAGAAATGTGCCTAAGCTAGGCGAGCATTCAAAGCTAATAAGTCTCTGTGTCATGATTTGGGAACTGGTTAGTGGCCCAAAAGGAAAAGCCTGGGACAGAATTATACCCAGTGCCAACCTGTGACCTCACACACAGGTACACATGTGAATGTGCACTTTTGATATGTCCACAAATAAACACATAAAAGCAAACAGAATTCAATAGAAATAAATCTAATAATTGGGACATTGGGTGATTGTCACCATTCTGCTTGCTCAACTTCCTCCTGGAGCTTCAACTCTGAGACAGTTTCTTCTTAGCTACTTCTATCTTAGCTAACTTTGCTAAGTTTGCTAAGGTGCTGCATTTGGGCTTAGAGTTGTGAGGCAATTGCCAGAGTCAGCACGTTCTTCCAGTATTTGTCAGAGACCATCTTTAAATCTACACATTATGTAGCTGTACCCCCACTCAACCGTCCTATGCCAGCAAGACCTTTGATGTCCTTATTTTATTTTTTTAAAGATTTTATTTATTTATTTATTTATTTATTTATTTATTATGTATACAGTATTCTGCCCACATGCCAGCAGAGGGCACCAGATCTCATTCAAGGTGGTTGTGAGCCACCATGTGGTTGCCGGAAATTGAACTCAGGACCTCTGGAAGAGCAGTCAGTGCTCTTAACTGCTGAGCCATTTCTCCAGCCCTGATGTCTTTCTTGATACAGCCAAGATCACTGCTTCATAGAAGCATCATAAAGTGCATTCCAAATAGTTCTGTGGCAGCCACTCTGCTGACCTGATACCTGACCCTTGCTAATATCAAAGCAAGACTGGTAAGGTTCTAGAATGTTCTGATGTGGCCTGCCTTTCTTTGTCAGTTAAGCAGCCACAGTTCTGGTTTTAGAATTCTCTCTTGGGAGCACTTCCAAATCCCCTGAGAGCAAGTGCAATATTTTTCTTTTGACCTAGAAAAAGGAAACTATAATAGGTTTCCTGCTGAGTTAACTCTCTAAAAAAGAACTGTTGGGTAAATTTAGCTGTTTAACAACATCTCTATTTCCATTTTCATTAAGAAAAACTGTGGTAAGATGAAAAACAAAAAACAACCTCAGTTTGACCTTGTTCATGAATGGAGTAGCTGAAACCCCTCTCTAGCCTTGGGTCACAGGGGTAACTTTGTAGGGACCCTAGACACCAACCTAACCATTCATTCTTTCCACACACCGAGGGCTTAGGCACTGTCTCTCATGGCTGAGTTTATTCAAATGGGCTCAGAGTAGAAGTCCCATAGTAACTCATGCAGATTATCTGCATACATGGACATTGGCTCAAATGTTTTAAAAGTAGACACTTAATTTAATAAATTGGCCAAAGAAGATGCCAATATGGGCATTGCACTTTATTCTGTGAGAATCTAATTGGAAGGTTTTAATGTTCTGTAGAAGGGAGTGATGGGATCAAAACACAGGCAGCTGTGCTAAACTGAGATCATTGACTTAAATACAGCGGATGTACTTTGAACACTGTTTGCTCTGAGTCTTACTTCTTGATCAATTTTCAGACATCCTGAAAGAATTTTAGATCCCCCATCTTCTGTTATTCCCCCAGCTTCCGCCTAGCTGAGATACCTTGTCACTAATTGGCAGCTGTTTGAACTGTAAGAAATGGGTCTGGGGTCTCATGAAAATGGCTATACGATCCAAAGTATTTCAACAAGGCAAAAAGTTTTACTCCTGCAGAAGGAGGCATACCTATGTCAAATCAAACAGGCAGGTCAAATTGGGTTTCTATCCCGATGCAAAGGGTTCCTCCACCTCTCTCTGAATGGTCAGAGCTCCACCTCGAATTCTTCCAAGGCTGGCCCACTTAAAGCAGTACAGTTGATAAGCAGAGTGCAATTTTGAGCCTGGGGTGCAACTTTGAGCATATATATTTTGATTTCAAGAAATGCTGACCCTGGAGGAATTTGAATTTCTGCCAAGTGGCTTCTTTGCCTTTTCGTTTTTTCAATATGGAGTTTGTCTCATTTAACCCTTCGACAGAAAACACATTTCAACTTTTTTACATTTCCCACATTACCCAACTCATCATAAGATATATCTAGATAGTGACAGGCTTGCACACGGTTCACAGAAAGCGACTTGCTCCGCAAAGGTCAGTGGGGCTGGGCCATCACTCACGCCCCGTGGTAATTAAGAGTGTAGGTAGCCTGTGTGCACGGCCGTTGCTTCATCAATTCAGCTAGACACTTGGGCAGACAGAACAGAGCAGAGGGAGACTCGGGATGCAGCACCGGCTCGCTTCTGATTTAAAAGCGCCGTGCCTCTGACAGCTCTGCGCAGAGCTTTTTATTGCTTTGTTTACCTTGTTCTAAAATTAAATGACAATTCATTTTTCACAAATAAGCTGAAGACTCTTTGCAGCAAATATTTTCTTTTCCTTGAAGTAAATTTAAAAGAGGCTCGGGGATGCATTTCTATTTTCTTCTTAAACAGCAAGAGGACAATCCCTCCTAAAGCTTTGCATTCCGACTTCCGGTATGGAAGACCTGCAAAATGAGGTCCAGACAGTGGGCAAATGGCAAACTTCCGGAAGACCTCGTTTGTTCTTCTTTATGAACAGTTTTTCATGTACTACATTGTGGTAGCCTGTTGCATTAGTTATTTTTGTTGATGCTGAGTGGTCGTGTTTTTGTAATTGTTATTGAAAAAGGATCTCACTCTGTAGTCTAATCTATCCTGGAACTCACTATGTTGGCCAGACTGACCTCAGATCATAGGGATCCTCCTGCCTCTGCCTGCTGATCACTGGGAATACAGTGTGAGTCACCATACTTGGTAAAATCATTGTTTTAGAGTGGAAAGACGTGTTAGCGCTTGGACTAATGGGCTGAGTGCTGGAGTGTATATTTGAAGCTAAAAGTAGGCCTAGCATGTGACTCAGCAATACCACTCCTTAGCATATGCCTGACAGACTCAACACCGTACTCCACAGATCCTTATCAGCCATGTTCATTGCTGCTCTATTCAAATAGTTATGAATTGGAAATGACCTAAATGTCCTTCAACTGGTAAAATGTGTTTAGAATTTGTATCCAAACTGCCCTTATTTAGTGGGGAGCTAGGATATAGCCAGAGGAGACAGCAAGTGTTTCAATGTTATGATCTAAACCTACATAATAGTTTTTAGGAAATAACTTGTTTGTGAGGAAACACTGACGCTTTTCAGACCTTGGTACTGACACCCCAAACGCTAAGCAAACTAATCTTTAAATCTTTCAAGTACACAATGAATCCATGATGTCATAATTCAAAAGATATAACTTCATATGAGTACAATGTTTTATATGTGTGATGAATATTTGTGGGTTTTGGTGTAACTACCAACAGAGGGAGCATTCATGGTAAAGCTTCAAAGAGCATAAGTGATGGCTAATCTTGGCCGTCCACTTGACATATCCGGGAGGAAGAAACCTCAATGGAAGAATTGCCTCCATCAGACTGGTCTGTGAGCATGTCTGTGGGGCATTTTCTTCGTTTATGTAGAAGCGTTCAGTCCTCTGTAGGTCATGCCAAGCTTAGGCAAGTGGGCCTGAGCTGTATATAGGAAAAGTGAGCAAGCCAGAGAGAGAGAGAGCAAGCTAGTAAGCTGCATTCTTTGTGGTCCCTGCTTCAGCTCCTGCCTCCAGGTTCCTTCCTTGAATTTCTGCCCTGGCTTCCCTTGATGATGGACTATCAGCTATAAGCTGGAATAAACCCTTTTCTCACCAGGATGCTTTTGGTCATGGTGTTTATCACAGTGGCAAGAAGTAAGCAGGGGAGAGCACAGTGTGTCTTCAGAGTGCCAGGAGAGCACAGTGTGTCTTCAGAATACGTCTTCTTCTTTGAGACTCTCCTTCCTTCTTTACTCTTCCAAGACTGTTACAGATAATGGCAGCTAAATCTGGTTTTGGTGATACAACTTGTGTCATTGGGAATTGTTTTTCTTAAATATAATAACTTTGCTATAAAAATGAAACGATATGTGCATATCTACTACATGTTTATCTCCTACAAATATGTAAAGGGAAAGGAGAGGGCTTGCCTAGCATATAATATGTATTCCAGAATAACTTACAGGCAGAGCAGTTCCCATTTAATTATACTCTCACTCAGGCATCTCGTAAATTTTTAATACTGATCTGTATTTCAGACAGAGAAACAAGCTGAGGACAAACATTAGACTCATGAATATACAGCAATTGCTGAGCAGATCAAACACAAAAGCCCTCACTCTTCCATCCTTGTGAATGATGTTATGCCTCACCTGTCTGTGCGACCTTCCCCGTCTCTGAGTTTTTACAACTGTACACTAATAAACATCTTCATATCACTAACAAGAAATTTTACTAGGTCTACTAACAACATTAAAAGTCACATGTAAACATTCTCACCAAAAACTGAGTGATAATGGTGTGAAATAAGTGGCTAATACCCTTCAGATGTTCCTGGGAGAGATTCAAAAGGAGTAAAGTAAGGCCCCTAAAAATAAGTAATGCCTAAGTGAAGAGTACATATGAATGAACCACTCTGGATGAGGAAAGTAAGGCTGATAAATCTATTTTAAAAGTTCAATTTGGGGCTAGAGATGGCTCATCAGCTAATAGAACTGATAGTTATTCCAGAAGACAAGATTTGATTGCCAGCACCCACATGGCAGCTTACAATCATCTGTAACTCCAGTTCCAGGGGCCCCAATACCCATGGCAAAACACTAATGCATATAAAAAAAAACAAAAGAGTTCCAATTTGATAATAGATTTAAAAATGGGGTACATATCTAAACAGAGAAATCTCAACAGGAGAATCTCAAATGGCCAAAAGACATTTAAGGAATTGCTCAACATCCTTCGTTATCAGGGAAATGCAAATCAAAAAGACTCTGAATGGCTAAGATCAAAAACATGGATGACAGCTTATGCTGGAGAGAATGTGGAGTAAGGGGAACACTCCTCCACTGCTGGTGGAAATGCAAACTTGTACAGCTGCTCTGGAAATCAGTATGGTGGTTTCCCCAATAATCAGGAATCAACCAACCTCAAGACCCAGCAATACCACTCTTGGGCATATACCCAAAGGATACTCAATCATACCACAAGGACACTTGGTCAACTATGTTCATAGCAACATTATTCATAATAGCCAGAACCTGGAAACAACCTAAATTCCCCTCAACCAAAGAATGGATAAATAAAATGTGGTACATTTACACAGTGGAATATTACTTAGCTGTAAAAAAAAAATGACATCATGAAATTTGCAGGCAAATGGATGGAACTAGGAAAAAAAAATCATCCTGAGTGAGGTAACCCAGACCCAAAAAGACAAATATAGTATTATTCACTCATAAGTGGATATTAGATGTCAAGCAAAGGATAACCAGGCTACAATCCACAGCCACAAAGAAGCTAGGTGACAAGGAGAACCCAAGAGGGATGCATGGGTCACCCTGGGAAAGGGAAATAGATAAGATCTCCTGGGTAAGGGGGGAGGCAGGGAGGGTGTAGAGAGGAGGAAATGGAGGATGAGAACATGAGGGAACTGGATGGTTGGGTTGGGGGAGGAATGGAGGGGGAGAGAAATGAAAGAGATATCTTAATAAAGGGAGCCATTATGGAGTTAGGGAAAAACCTGGTGCTAGGGAAATTCCCAGGAATCCATAAGGATGACCCCAGCTAAGACTCCTAGCAATAGTGGAGAGGGTGCCTGAACTGGCCTTCTCCTGTAATAAGATTAGTGACTACCCTAATTTTCATCATAGAACCTTCCTGCAGTAATTGATAGAAGCAAATGCAGAGATCCACAGCCAAGCACTAAGCCAAGCTCCTAGTGTCCAGTGGAAGAAAGGGAGGAGGGATTATATGAGCAAGGGGGGATCAAGATCATTACAGGGAAACCCACAGAAACAGCTTATCTGAGCTAGTAGAAGTTCACAGACCCTGGACTGACAACTAGGGAGCCTGCATGGGACCAACTAGGTCCTCTGAATGTGGGCGAAAGTTGTATGGCTTTGAGCTGTTTGGGGGTCCCCTGGCAGTGGGACCAGGATTTATCTGGGGTGCATGAGCTGGCTTTCTGGAGCTCATTCCCTATGGCTGGATGCCTTGCTCAGCCTTGATGCAGCAGGGAGGGGCTTGGACCTGCCTCAACTTGATTTGTCAGACTTTGTTGACTCCCATGGGAGGCCTTACCCTCTCTGAGGAGTAGATGGGGAGAGGGTGGGAGGTGAGATGCAGGAGGAGGGGAGGGAGGGAAGGGGAACTGTAGTTGTTATGTAAAATGAATAAAAGGATCTTTTTTTAAAAAAAGTAAAAGTAAAAAAATTGATAATAGAAGGAATACTAAGTGATATTACAAAAAAAATACCTTTTTAAACAGGTTAAGAAAGGTAACACTTGATGACAGGACAAGATGAGCTAAGCATTATAATAGTGCTCCAGGGAATTTATTTTATTAATTAATTCACTAATTGGTGCTGGGGATTAAGCACAGTGCTTTGCATATGCTAAGCACATATTTTACTATCCAGCTACATCCTTCATCCAAGCTGGAGGGTGTCTCAATGATTAAATTCTTCTCTGGAATGCATTTGAGAACATGATGACTATCAAGAGACTCAAGACAGTTCATACCATTTGGCCCAGTAATTCATCTTGGAGAAATCAGTCCAAGAGGCACATCCATATGCAAAAAAGTATATATATATTTTTTTGCAAATACTATTGGGAGAGAACAAATTAAATATTACAAAACAAAGGAAGGCTTAAATACATAATGCCTTATCTGTGCCACAGAAAGTCAAAACACCCTGCAATGTTACTAAGGACATATTTTCAATGATGTGTGAAGAAGGTGATGAAATAGCCTCAGAGGTAGAAGCAAGTGTCAAAGCTCTATAAACAGCATGAGCTCAAGTTTGTTAATATTAAGATACTCCTTAGACCTAAACAAACAAATGAAAAATAACCATAAATCCTTTAAAAGAAAACAGAGAAAATGTTTCCATAGTGTTATGTGGACCTTATAAGAAAAATGTAGACCAAGATAACCAAGAAGAAAACTTTTGAAAAACTAGACTTCATCAAAATTGAAAACTCATACTCATCAGAAAAAGAATAATCAGGAGGGCTTAACTAAAACAAAGGGAATGTGAAAAAATAAGAAAACCTATTGTCATCTAACCCAATTAAAAACATATTAAAGGGCTGGAGAGGTGGCTCAGCAGTTAAGAGCACTGGCTGCTATTCCAGAGGTCCTGGGTTCAATTCCCAGCAACCACACATGACAGCTCACAACTGTCTGTAATTCCAGTTCCAGAGATCTGACACCCTCACATAAAAATAAACAAGTCTTAAAAAAAGAAAATATTTAAAAAAATAGTTCAGAGAAAAATAACCTTTGTAGTGACATAATGCTGTCCCTGGAAGCAGTGAGACACTAAACAAAGACCCCAGTCCCTAGTGTACACTGCCTTCTTAGGAGCTGTTGGCCAAAGACCTGATATTAGTTACATTTCTGTTATTATGGGAAAATAACAAAACCAAGAGCAAGTTATAGAATAAAGAGTTGATTTGTGCTCACAGTTCCAGAAGTGTGGTGGTATGGATGAGAGAGACCTCCATAGTGATAAATCCCCACCACCACGTGGGAGCCCAAAATAACACACAGAGTCTTATATTAATTACAATGCTGCTGGCCAATGACTAGGATTTTTTATCTGCTATCTCTGTCTTAAGTATCAACCATAATTATTAATCTATATATTTTATAAAGACTTATCTGATCGAGGATGCTGGTGGCATGCATCCTCTCTTGTCGGGCTCACATGGCAGCTCCCAGAGAAGCAAGGAGGAGGAAGAGAAGAGAGTGATTTCCTGCTTGTCCCTGGTTATATTCTGAGTCTGCCTGTTATGTCACTTCCTGCCTGGATCACAAGACTTCTCTTTACTACATTTCCCAGAATTCTCCTTGACTCCTAGTTCCACATAACTTGCTTCCCTATTGGCCAACAGGACTTTATTTATCAACCAATAAGACAAGCATATGCACAGAAGGACTTTCCCCATCAGACCTCCACATGCTCTTACATTTGAATGCTTCATCCCTAGTTAGGAGAATTATTTGAGAAGGATTAGGAGGTGTGGCTTTGTTGAAGTAGGTGTGACCTTGTTGGAGGAGGTGTGTCACTGGGGGTGAGCTTTGAGGTTTAAAAAGCCCATGCTAGGCCAGTCTCTTCCCCCCCCCCATCTGCCTGCAACTTGTAGATCAAATGAGAGCTTTCCATCACCATTTCAGCACTATGCCTACCTACCTGCCTGCTGCCATGCTCCCTGCCATGATGATCATGGATTAACCCTCTGAAACTGTAAGCAAGTTCCTAAATTAAATGTTTTCTTTTAAAAGTTGCCTTGGTCCTGGTGTCTCCTCACAGCAATACAACAGTTTCTAAGACAATAAGTGTAGTCCAAAATGGTGAAGCAGGCATTGCAGCAGGCAACTGGAGCAGCAAGCTGGGTGATCGTATCTTCAACCACAAATACAAAGTAGAGATATCAAACTGGACATGGGTGAGGCTATATGGTAAGAATATAAACTCTCAAGGCCCAACCCCAGTGGCATACTTCCTCCAGCAAGGTTCCAACTCCTAAAGGCTCCGTAACCAATCAGTACCACAAAGTGGGAACCATGTGTTCAGTACCTGAGTATGAGGAACAGTTCTCATTCAAATCACCACAGGCCTCCAAAAAAACCCAACAAAACCAAAAACAAAAAAAACCAAAAAACAAAAAACAGGCTCTTGCCTTTTCACTTGGTTACCCAATAAGAACTAAATTATAATTATAAGAACTCCATTACTGATGATGCTATGTACCTTGTTTGCAAGACATGAATAAATCAATAAGCTGGAAACCTCATCCTAATGGCTAGCTTTCAAAATGTGAAAGATGTTATGCAGACTTCTGGGAAGACATTAATGATCTAATGAAAAATTAACTCTACAAACTACGATATCAACATGCCAGACAAGTTGTGCTAACATGTACAATAGAGGCATCACTGTTATGGAGGTAACCAGCCATTTTATGGCCGGATTTTCGACCTGCTCCACAGAGGAATCTATCCCTAATAGTATAAACCTTGTCAAAAACCCATGCCTCAATAGGTCATGGGTCCTGGGGATATTTTCTATTGCCATTTAGCTAAATAGTTATACTAGCAAACTGCCTTCTAAACATCCTTATACCCTTCGACAAAAGTTACTCTCAAGTCCAATGAGGGAAGCCTCTCTTTGCAGTGAACAGTGGTAAATGCAGAGTTCACAGCTGCCCAATACTGAGAATAAGTGAAAGAAGAGAGCTCAGCCCTAAACTAGTCATTTACACCATCCTCTGGAAGACTCTGGGAACATTACAGAAGAGTGACAAAACAGGATATAAGAGCCAGAAGACAAGGAGAAGGACAATGAAACACCACTCTCTTGACAAAACACAATCAATGTAATCATGAACTCATGTCAGCTAAGGTTACTTGAAAGAGACAGACCCTTTTAACAGTCAATCATGGACAAGAGGGAGGCTCATGAGACCATACCCCTTACTGCGAAACTATAGGTGACTAATAGACTTTAGGTGAGAGGGAACCACTGTCTTCAGTTGTGTACCCACTGGTGAACCTGCCAGGCTTCAATGAAAAGTTCCAATCCCATGTCCATACAGTCTTGGTCAAACCCAGGGCGGGACATGAACCAAACAAAAAGACATGAATTTTGGGAAGACAATGGGGAGTGACTATATGAGATAGGAGGGAGATAACATGGGATAGGAGTAACAGCATTATATACATGTATGAGAGTTTCCAAAAGCAAATTCAATTAATTTTTTAAAAGAAAAGGAATAGACATGCCACAGAAATACAGAAAGTATCCTAAGCCATGAGTGTGACAAAGGATTTATATCCAGACATGCAATGAATTGCAACAAGTTATTAATAACAATCAATTGAAAATAGGCAAAAATACTGAAGACATTTCACAAAGGAAAATAAACAAATGACTAATGTGCAAATTCAAAGGTAAAATTAAAATATTATCTCCATCATTAGTACATATTAAGAAACTATAAGCTAAAGTCCCTATGAGGCATCACTATACAGTCCATGGCTAAAACATACATGGCCTCTTTGATCCAACAATTTCATCATGGCTAGACATTTATCCAAGAGAAATTCAAACTTCTGTCTACTAAAAGAATTATAGTATAATCTATAGGGCCTCTGGTAGTGGATGAGTATTTATCCCTAGTATACAAATGGCCTTTGGGCGCCTACTCCACATAGAGAGATACTCTCTCAGCCTAGACACACAGGGGAGAACCTAGGTCCTGCTCCAAATGATATGACAGACTTTGTAGATTCCCCCCTTGGAAGGCCTCACCCTCCCTGGGGAGCGAAAAGGGGATGATGGGATAGGGGGCCAGTGGGGGGTAAGGGAGGAGGGGGAGAGAGAACTGGGATTGACATATAAAACAAGTTGTTTCTAATTTAAATAAAAACTTCACAAAAAAAGAATTATAATAATACTCAAAATAGTTTTACTCACAATAACCAAAAGCTGAACCCACATGTGCCTACAACTCATGTGAGAACAAATAAATTACGATACATTCATGTAATTGAAAGCTATGGGTCACTAAAAAGTAATGAACTGTTTACTACATAACAACATAGTCTTAGAGGCATGACATGGAGTAAAAGAAACAACAAAAGTAACACACTAAATTATGTCATTTCCATAAATTTTTAAAAGAGACAACACTAATATAAGGTGTGATGGTTAGTGTTAATTGCCAAGTTGGCAGAATCTAGAGTCACTTAAGAGAGATGTGTCTCTGGGTATGCCTACTGAGGATTATCTTGATTATATTAGTTGATGTAGGAAGATCCATCTTACGGGCAAGATTGTTCCCTGAGCAGGGGATCCTGTTGCCTGAGCTGTACTAGCCTGCATACATCACCTTCTGCCTCTTGACTGGGGATGAAATATGTTCAGCTCCCTCAAGCTTCCGCCTGTGTGGCTTCCCCCATAATGGGCTGTAACTTGAGACTGAGAACTAAATGAACCCTTCCTCCCTTAAGTTGCTTTTGTCAGTATTTTATCACAGCAACAAAACAAACAACATACACACAAACAAACAAAAAATTAAAACACTGCCTAGAGAGCAGGAAAAAGAAGATTGTCAGGGTAGATTAAGGTATCCCCTAGGGATTGTCTGGGTGGATTAAGATTCCCTAACAATTTGCTGAGCATGTATTAGTCTTCCAGAACTACTGTAACAAAATACCGTAGACAGGTAGCTTAAAGAACATCAATTTATTTCTTGAGTTTTAGAGGTTGAGAAGTCTAGGCTAAGGGTGGTGCTTCCAGCTCTCTCCCTGCAGCCCTAAAGGTCAAAAGTCAATCCTTATGACTTTTGTCATCTCCTTACAGTCTCTGGCACAAATAGAGTCAGCCTAGGAATTAAGGCTTCAGTAGTAAATCTGGAGTTGACACAATTTAGTCTTTAACAGCATGGATATACAAATAGATCCATTTGTCACAATTGTACAGTTAAGATTTGTTTTTCAATGTTTATAAATTTTATCTTAAAATGTTTGTAAAAAAAAAAAAGGGGGGGCTGGAGAGATGGTTCAGTGGTTAAGAGTCCTGGCTGTTCTTTCAGAGGTCCTGAGTTTAATTCCCAGCAACCGCGTGGTGGCTCACAACCATCTATAATGAGATCTGGTGCCCTCTTCTGGCCTGCAGGCAGAACACTGCTTACATAATAAATAAATCTTTTTTTAAAAAAATTGTAAAAATAACTATTGAGGATTAGTGATTGGGTTTGAGATCATATAAAATAATTATTAATTTAAATAAAATTCAAATAGTGGATGGGTGTTTTTAGGTTGGATGATGTGGATGATTGGGGGGGTTCATTATGATACCTACTGTGTCTATATAAGTCATTCTATTTACTTTACATATGTTTGAGACTGGTTTAAAAGAAAAGGTTTAATAATAAAAGAAAAATGTCACTCATGGTAAACAATGCTTTCTTGGTAGAGATGAAAATTCTGTGGCATTCTCCTGAATTAAGATCAACCTCAGTGCTGTCTGTAGTGAACTCGGCTTATGTATTGATTGCTTTTCTATTGCTGTTTCAAAACCATGACCAAGGCAACTTATAGAAGAGTCTATTTGTGTTCCCAGTTTCAGAGAGTTAGAGTCCATGATGGTGGGATGCAAACATGGCAGCAGGAGCATGAAGCTGAGGCTCACATCTTGAACCACAAACACAAAGCAGAGACAATGAACTCAAAACAATGAGTCTTTAACCTCTCAAAGCCCACCTCCAGTGACATAGTTCCTCCAACAAGGCTATGCCTCTTAAGCCTCCCCAACAGTTCCACACCTGGGAACCAAGCATTCAAATGCCCAAGGCAGTAGAGGTCATCACATTTAATCCACAGCTCACTTCTCAGGAGTGGATCCATCATACAGAGGTATTATAACCATTTGTAAGTTATAAATTCAGGTTCCCTTTCTTTTGATACAGCTGCTTGTCAATACTTTTTACTCTTATAATTTAGCTTTTACCTGTGGAGGTAAGACTCTGTGGGCCAAGGTAGCAGTCATCTTTCAGCAGAATTTTTTTAATGGAAATCTTTTGATTCAGTGGGGTTTCTGAAAGATTAATATGCCTAGGAAAATAAATGACAATGTGGAGAATGTTATGAAATGAAAAGACTATTTCAATGAATTAAATTAAAATTCTAGTACAATGAGCAAATATAACTAAATGAGTAAATTCAATATATGAATTCAATAGAGTATTCTAAAGACAAATAAAATAAATATTGCCAGAAGCAAAGAGATTCCATCATAAGATATTCAGACTGTAGAATAATCTTAAAATTCTTACAGAAAACAAGACAAATAAAATAGAGTTTAAAAGGTCACACATATATTTAACCAAAGAACGAAAATAAAATGAGATAGGAAATGTAGCAAAGACAATACATAAAAAGGGGTTGGCTGAGAGTTTGCAAAAATTGTCAAGCTAAAATATCAAACCAAATTCCAAGCAAAATGCCCATAGTCTGAAAGTGAGAGATAACAAAAACATAAAAAAAGCATCCAAGAGAAAAACAGGAAGCATTAGCTTCAGGGACTCAGCAGCAAGACTTACAGATGACTATCAAACAGAAGTGATGAAAGTTATGGGATTGAGACTTAGCCTGTTTAAAATAATAAGGAAGGGAGGAAAAATAGAAATGACTGCCTAGAATCCCACAGTCATCAAAAACATGCTTCAGGAAAAGTGAAATAAAGGGAATTTAAGACCAACAAAAAAAAAATGGATGTGTAGACTTTCACTGAAATGCTACAGGTACACAGATTTTTCAGGAACACAAAAATGACCCCAAATGAAAGCAAGGAAATGTTGCAAGGAAGGAACAGCCACAGAAAGAGGGGTGGGGCATAAATAAGAATGAGTCTTGATTACATAAAGATGATTATAGCATAGGATTTAAGATTGTTATAGAGCTAAGATGTATTACAGCAGAAGCAAACACACACACACAAAGGAAGTGGGGTAAAGGAAGGTTACCTTTTCAAGTTCTAATATTGCTGAGAAGAGCTCAGAAGTTGGTAGCGTATGGTAAACTCAAACAAGCCATGGACACATGATGAGATGCCTGGGGAAAACAAATGGAGAACAGGAGTGTATATGGAGCTTGCTTGCAGAGGTAAAGTGATATTTTAATACTGGTGGCTAATCTAGAGGAACCTAAGGTACTGTGATGGCTAATGTTGTCATCGTGACAGAATTTAAGATCACCTGGGCAATAGACCTCTCAGAATACCTGTGGGGGATTACCCTGATTGCTTCATTTGAGGTGTGAAGGCATGCCCACTCTGGGCAGTCCCATTCCCTCTGTAGGGTTCTGGATTGTAGAGTTAGAGAAAGGAGCTGGGCAGCAGCATACATTCATTGCTCTCTCTCTCAGTTGTGGATACATTGTGTCCAGTTGCTTTAAGCCACAGTCTCCATCCACTTCCTTCCCTGACACAATGGATTGTACCCTGAACTGTAAATTAAAACCTTGATCCTATAAATTGCCTCTTGTCAAAGTACGTTATCACAACACCAAGAAATTAAACTAAGACCGAAGTCTTCCATTTACTAACTTTTTAAAATTTTCTCTTTAAACAGAAGCAGAACTCTAGAATTTGCTAGATGTATGAGGAAAGGAAGAGAGAGAGAGAGAAAGTGGTGAGTGCTGATAACAAATATTCGGATATATTAACATATCAACTTCTATAAACATTGTATTGAAATCCATGAAGCCACAAAAGAGAAATTATCCAAGTTATAACTTTCTGATAGAGCTCATAACATGTGGGACATATTTCTAAGAAAAGAAAAGGAATTTCAGAAACATGGCCAGTTCTGGGAAAGCCAGTTTTCTCCTAAAAGCCAAAACCTTCAGAATAATGTAATGTTGTCAGGAGCACAAAATGACTTTTCCAGCAGTGATGGGAAGCCTGAAGTTTTATTTTGTAAGGTAAAGATGGATCTAATTTCCTCAAAGGATTTTATTTCTAAGCCAAGCAAAGAGGACTTGATAATGTGGTTCTCTGTCCTCTGAGGCCTCGCTGGCGCAATGCTCCACGAAACTGCATGAGAATTAAAATTGTTTATGCATTAGTAATTGAATCTCCTGGTATAGAGTTCAAAGGCAAGGTTCTCCTTCAATAGATTATCAAAATCTGTTACAGAGGGTTATATTTCCTCCTCCCATGACATGACTGGAAGTAGCTGGCATCACAGATGTTTTACACACTGAAATTTCAAAATAATTGAGAGTTTTCTGATGAAGGGCCACTAGTATACTTTTAGAGAAAGCATAGCCAGGGAAGGTGGTTCTCCTCTATACTCCCAGAATCGAGACAGCTGAGGCAAGAGCATTGCTGCAAGTCTGAAACCAGACAGGGTGAGGTAGTGAGTTCCAGGTCAGTCTGGGCTACAGAGTGAGACCCTGTCTCAACAATCCTTTCAAACAGAAAATGAACAATCCTGAAGTGACAAATGGCATGCCTCTGAAGGAAGAGCAAGGAAAGATTTTAAGTGATCAGAAGTTTCTACTGGGGTAGGTTTGCTCTTGCTTGTTGGTTTTTTGGTTTTGTTTTTGTTTCACTTTTCAATTCTTTGAGAAGTAAAAGCATCCCCCTCCCCCATCCACTGGAGTCTGGCTGACACACACCCCTCCCCATGCACTAGAGTCTGGCTGACACACACCCTCCCCCATCCACTGGAGTCTGGTTGACACCCCCCTCCCCCATCCACTGGAGTCTGGTTGACACCCCCCTCCCCCATCCACTGGAGTCTGGTTGACTATCCTTAAAGAAAACTGATTCTCCCTGCCCTGGAAGCCACAGAAGCCATCAGTCACCAATGGCTTCTCGGTTAAGGGTCTGCTGATAAGGCTTCCCCCTCTCTGCTGGAAGGCTTGTTGCCTTGATCTCTTGCTGTCACTCCCAGCTCCATGAGTTCATGAGCCCAGAAAACACCCTATAGTTTTGCCCCTATCCTCCCTGACCTCTGGCTCTAAAGATCTTTCTGCCCCGTCTTCCACGACCCTAAAGAGAATTTCAAATAATCATGAAGGATGGAAAATAACCAGTGTGAAGTATAGAATAAGGCCAGGGCGAATCTCCAAAACTCATTCCAGTGACCTCATTAATTTGCATAAACTGGCTTGAGTGGGTATTACCAGATCCTACTGATTAGGTCATAAATGGGGACAGGTTACTAATTTGAGGGGCAAGACTATGGCTGCTATTTAAGGGGACATATTAGAAGATCGGTTTTTGCCAAGTATAATGTGAGTGTAGATGGATGTTTTGTGGGAGAAGGCACATGACAAGAAACAAAATAAGAATGAACAGAGGGATGAAGTTGCTGTAGGTGGTTGGATTCAAATACCATCTATACACACTTAGCAGCTGACCTCACAGCTAAAGATAGAACCATGCAAAGCCCAGAGGAGCTGGGAAATGCAAAGGGCACAGTTTGGGGGAGAGTTCAGAGTCCCACTGAGTAGATAAAACTTTAATTATAGGTAATAAAAAGAGATTAAGCAAACTATTCCCTGTGTGTTTTTACAACCTGTAATTTTGTACTATCAATTAATGCTTAAGAATCAAGGTGAAAACCGTGTTCTATTCTGGTTGTTTCCTCCACTGTAGAACACAACCTTTCCCTCCACTTTCAGGGTAGTGTTTGTGGGGGGAGGAGGGAGGGCTGCTTGTTTCGTTTTCTATATAGATTTTTAAGGGTTCCACTTTGTAGCCCAGGCTGGACTTCTCAAGATCTTCCTGCCTCAGCTCCCAGAGTGCTGGGTTCCACCACAGGCACACTTTGCACCGTAACCTGGTTTGCAGTACTTTGTTGTTGTTTGCATGCTTTTGTTTGTATTGGATTAGGTTCGTTAGCCTGTGTATTGGTTACCTTTCTGTTGTTGTTGCTATGACCAAGACACTGAAAGAAGCAACTCATGGAGGAAGGGCTTACTTCGTCCCAGGGTTTCAGATGGAAAACATGGAATCCTGGGAAAGCAGCTGGTCCAAGAAGCAGAAAGCAGATAGGAAGTGGACCCAGGCTGTAAAATCTGAGTCCTCACCAAGTGACCCATTTCCTCCAGCAGGGCTCCATCACCTAAAAGTCTGACAACTTCAGAAACAGCCATTCCACCTAAGGACTGTCCAACCAAACCCATGAGCCATGGAGGAGCAGTTCACACTCATACCACAATAATCAGTTATGTCTAAAAAAGTGTTATTTGGAGGCGACTCAGACACAACCAAAAAAGAAATAGGAGAAAGCATAAAAAAAAAGTGGACAGTACCCTGTGTTCACAGGAATTAATAGTTACAATGTCCATAATGACAAAGGCAATCTGCAAACACTATGTGACCCTATTAACACTCCACTGACTCTTCACACAAGTAGAAGGCAGGGAAAACCCTAAGATCCATGTGTAACCACAGAAGATCCCAAGAGCCAAAACTATCTTAAACAGAAAGACCAAAGCTGGAGGCATCATGCTAATGTATTTCAAAATCTGCCACTAAGCTAGAGTGATAAAGGTAGGATGGTGCTGGCATAAAAATAGGGATGTAGACAAATGGAAAAGAATGGAAAGTCCAGAAATAAACCCATGAGTTTGCAGTCCCGGCTGCTGACAAAGGTGCCAGGAACGCACAGTAGGGAGAAGGCAATCTCTTCCATAACGGGGCTAGGGATACCGGATGTCTACAAGCAGAAGCAATGACATTGGACCCTACCACACCACACGTACAGAAATCAACTGGGAAAGGATAAAGACTCAAATACAAGAACCGAAGCCATACAACAGTGAGGAAATGGGAGGGAAGCTCCTTGATGTTGCTCCGGGCGTTACCTTTTCAGGTAAGGCACAGGCAGCAAAGGCAAAAGTAGACAACGGAGGCTACTGGAGGAGGAGGCTTCTGCAGAGCAAAGGAGACCATCAGGAGAGCAGGAAGAGCCGCTAGGAGAAGAATCCATGGGCAAACTGCGCATCTGAAAGAGGTTGATGTCCTGAATATATATGGAAGCCAACTCAACAGCAAGATAACAAATAGCCTGCTTTTAAAATGGGCAATAAACCTAAGCAGATATTTCTCAGAAGAAGACCTAGAAGTATGTAATAAATGCTCAGTATCACTAATCAATAGGGAAAAACCGGCAGAAAGGCAGTGCAGGAGCATCTCACGCCTGTTAGGCTAACTGCTACTGAGAAGATGACAGACAAGTGCTGGAAGGCTGTGGGGAAAATGAAGTGCTCATGTGCTCCTGGTGGGGATGCAAATTAGTGTTTCTGTCATGGAACACAGTGCTAAGGTTGCTCAAAATACTAAAAATGCAATGGCCGTATGATCCAGCCATCCAACTATTGTGTGTACACCCAAAGGAAATGAAATCAGCATGTCAAAGAGAGAGCTGTGAGCCCATCTCATGACATTAATAACAGCCAAGAAATAGAATCAGCCTGGGTGCCCAGACAGAAGGATGAGTAGCACATGGTCTCACTTACATGTGGGATCTGAAAAATAACTAAAGAAGTCACAAGGCAGAGAGTAGAATGGCCTCAAGACGGTGGAGTTGTGGGCAGGGATTAGAGAGTGACTGGCCAATGGATACCAATTTTCTGCTAAGCTGGAGTAATAAATTCAAGAGACCTATTATGTCACAATGACTATAATTAGCAGTGTGTTATACTCTTGAAAATGCTAAGAAAATAGATTGCAAGTGTTCTCAACATAGAAAATGTGTGAACATATATGTTAATTATATATAGCCATTCCATAGCACACACACACACACACACACACACACACACACACACACACACACACACATATCAAGGTAGCATGTTCAGCAAAATGAATATACACAATTTTTATTTGTCAGTTAAAATTAAGGAAAAAAAGGCAAGCTGGGTGGGAATAGCACACACCTTTAACCTCAGCACTTGGGAGGCAGAGACAGATCTCTGTGAGTTTAAGGCCAGCCTGGTCTACAGAGTAAGTTCCAGAACAGTCAGGGCTACATGGAGAAACCCTGTCTAAAAAAAAAAACTAGAAGGGGGAGGGAAGGAGGGAGGGAGGAAGAAAGGTGTGGCATCTGCTGCCTTTAACCCCAGAATTTAACAGGTCCTTCTCTGCAGAGTGGTCATTCTTGTGTTCAAAACAGAACAGCCAGAACCAGTGAAGAGATGCTATTTTAGGATGCTGTTGTCTAAGTGAGGATGCAGATATTCCAGTGTTCTGTCAAAGGGGCTGAATCTTAGTGGGCTGTCAATCAACACTTCTCTCAGACTTCTGAAGATTCAATACATCTGCCAATGTTGTCTCTTTTTCATTGGGATTCCCTGGCTATGCTACACAGAGAAAAGCTAGAGCTAAATGAAACTGGTCTTGGGGGCGGATGCTTGTTTTTAGTTTTGCTCTGTGCATCTTCAGGGAACAAACTAGAATTAATTCCAAGATCCTGGCTTGGCTGTCTATAACTGCCATTAGGTGAACCATTATTGTTCCCATTTTCAGAGAAAGAAATGGAAAGATGAGAAGCCACATGATACACACAAAGAACTTGCTAGAATCTATGCCCTAGAAACTATAGGACAACCTGTTCCCCATGCTGTCCTCCAGGTCTCCTTCCTGTAGCACACTGGTGGGGTGTGCCCACTCTAACCTGTGGCTGTAGGTGTCCTCAGTTTTTAAATTTTTATTCTGTTCTATTTTAACAAAACAGGGCCATATTTGATACTAGCTGGTCTTGAACTCACTCTCTATATATGAAACTCCTGGGAAGAAGCCATTGCCTAGGCTGATGAGTGGTGAGCTGTCACAACTATGGGGAGTTTGGGATGATCCTATAGCCTAATTACCACTTCTTTTGATAACCCCCAAATATCCTTTCCCCACCCACCTTTGTATCAAACCTAACATTTGAAGACACAGGTAGAAACTTTTGGAAGCTATTAACAAAACCCCATTCCCCAGCCACGGAAGGGCTAAGAATGCGATCTGATTCCATCTGAGTCCTATAGTTGAGACTCTTCAGCCTGACATAACTGCCCACTTCATGCTTTCACCAATGTATTTTTTAAATGCCTCAACTTACAACTTCTTTTTCTGTCACTATAAAAACGCCATGAAAACTATTTCCACACTGGAACAAAGCATTTGGGCAGACCTAAATATACTGTCCTGGGCCGTGGTCACTCATGTTTGGCCCTGGCATAAACTATCTTTTATTGCCCTTGAGGTGGAGCTCTGTTTTTTGCATCAACAGTCGCCAAAGGTGACCTTTAACACCTGGTCTACCTCTCAAACCCTGGAATTATGGGTAGGCACCACCATGTCCAGTTCTGGTATCCAGGATCTTCATGGAGTGCAAACATGGACAAAGAGCTGTCTGAGATTTCCTACCACAAGGACAGATGCATTGCTGGGTACACACAGGGTGGGAGATGCAGTGGTTTTGGTTCTGCACTTCCGATCCATAGCAATGTACTCAGCTCTGTGCTGAGTCAGCCACAGGCTACCTTCCCTAACTTGGTTTCCCTGGAAATAAGCTGAAAGCACTAAGTAGGATTATTGGGTTGGGGCTGTGGCTCAGCGAGTAAAGTGCCTGCTGTGTGACCATGAGGGCTAATTCCATCCCAGCACCCACGTTAAATAAAGCTGGGCATGGCAGTGCACCTGTAATCCCAGCCCAGAGGCAGGAGGATCCCTGGGACTGGCTACCCAGCCCATCTAGACTAATTAGCAAGCTTTAGATTTAATAAAGAACCTTATATCAAAAAAGAAGGGAGATGTAGCACATTTCCGTCCACCATTGGAGGACATCTAGGCTGGTTCCCTTTCCCTGCTGTTGTAAATAGAGCTCAAGGAAACCATGGGCTTGCACTGCTCAGGTCTGCTGTCTTTGGGGTACACTGCTCAAAAACACTGTAATGACATCTAATACCTCATATATTGGTTTTAGTTAAGAAGTTAGGGGAAAAAAATCTAAGGTGGTAGAGCATGATTCGAGGAAGATACCTGCCATCAACCCCTGGCCTCCTCAAGCACCCACATAGCCATATGCTCACACACAGGGAGAAAACGGAAAAAAATTCTTAAATTGACCATCCAACACATAACATGCATAAAAAAGAATCTATCAATTAATGATTAATTATTAAATTTAACAACAATTATTAAAATGTTATAGCCATGAGTGGAGACTTATCTAAATGATCAATCTTCACATTGTTAAATTCTTAAAGTTAAGATCAACCATTTTAACAGACGCACCACTTTAGAGATTTAGGGTTTTCGTCTGTCTATGACAGATGGGCACGTCAGCCATCTCTCGTGGCTTTTCCTTCTCCTTTACAGTTTCCTTCCATCATCTCCCTGTCCAGGAGGACAGAAAACAGGCTAGGTTGTGCCGAGGTAGACGACATTCCCAACACCAGGCTTTGTACAGATCTCTCTCCCTTTCCCCATACTCCATGAGGTCTCGTGGAGCCCTATATTCACCTTAGAGTGTGAAATTACAGGCAGGCGCCACCACACCCAGTTTTTGAGGTGCTGGGGATCGAGCTCCGGGCTTCACGTATGCTGAGTCAGCAGTTTACCAATTGCAATTGCGCTACATCCCAGCCCCAAATGAGCCCTCTCTTGAGGGTACCTATAACTGGAACTCAAGCCCTACATTTGAATCTTGAGAATATGATATCATGCCAAGGTGGGCCTTATCTACAGCTCCCCAAAAGAGACAGTTAACTGTATTTGGAGCTTAATGGTTCCTTCAGTCAAAGGGAGTTTTTATTTTTTTTGGTTTTTCGTTTTTATTCAGTTGCATGAGCTCCGTACATAAATATTTTGATTTAGTAAATTTGATGGATGTTGAAAACTCAAAAGTTTAAACCAGTGCCACAAACAGTTTCAAAAGCCATCCAGGCTTGAGGGGTGTTCCCCTCTCCCCAGTCAGCCTCTTGGCGATTGCACATAATGCGTTATTAGACTGTAGCTATGCCTTTATTTTATGTATCGGATATGGCCATTCTGTGATACAATGACGAAATTTAATAATTATGGCAGAGATCACATGACCCTTGAGGACTTAAATATTCCATATCATTTTTAAAAGAAACATGTGGAACCCTGCTCTTGTGTGTTTCATACCTGCTTGCACAGTCATGCTATTATTTCTGATTCTGATGGAAACTCCAGCAATATGGTCATTAGTGACCAAAACACACCCTAGCTGGACCCTCTACAGTCACCTTCACCTCAGAACCCTTCTAAAGCTCCGGATTTACCAGCCAAGTTGCTTTTTCCTAAGTTATACTGCCACCTACTGGTAGACATGTGAAATCACCGATGGATGAACAACTCTTGCTAATTCCCCAAATTAGACTCTTGCTTATGGACTTTGTACTAAGGGGCCTCACTTTGGTTAATGAAAAAGACTAAAGTGATTAAACCATAAGTTTTCTAAGTTTTTTTCTCTAGAAAGACTCAATTGTAGCATTCACAGACCGTGAGGTACCCGTTCCAAGGTGCTCTGATAAAGATGGTTGGCTGTCTTTAAGATTGAAGTAAAACAGCCGGGCGTTGGTGGCAGATGCCTTTAATCCCAGCACTCAGGAGGCAGAGGCAGGTGGATCTCTGCCTGGTCTACAAGAGCTAGTTCTAGGACAGCCTCCAAAGCCACTGAGAAACCCTGGCTCGGAAAAAAAAAAGAGAGAGAGAGAGAGAGATTGAAGTAAAATGTTATTGAAGACATACATGATTTCAGATTCTTTCTCTGTCTCAAGCTAATGAAAGGAAAGAATGTTTAGAGGGAGAGATGCTGACCAAAGGGGACCGTGCACACGCTAGCAATAAGAAGGATGAGGCAGAGATGAAAATATTGGTTTTCAACCTGGTCTACCGATTACAATGCTCTATGATGTACAGACCCCATTCCTTAGAGGTCCTCATATAAGGGTCTGAGTTGAGGCCTGGAAATCTGTTTTCTTCAAGTTCTCCAAATGATTTTAATGAGGGCAAGGCCGAGTCCTTATTCCCCAGCAGTGTGTCTCAGATGATGGAATATATGCCAACCATCACGGTTCCCTGTTCTTAACCTGCAGAGTGCAATTCACTCGCTCTGTGATGAGTAGTAGATCCCTACTAAGATTCTTATGCAAATTAAGTAATGCTGAAATGTAAAGTAGGTGTGTGTCACCTGGGAGTTCACTGAACATGATGATCTGAAGGGTCCAGTCTCAGAAACTCAGTATCTCTCCATTTCTAATAAGTCCTCCAAGTAATTAATTCATCATTTCTCTCTTTTTTCTTCTTTCTGTTCCTTTTCCTCCCTCCTCTCTCTCCTCCTCTCCCGTGTGTGTGTGTGTGTGTGTGTGTGTGTGTGTGTGTGTGTGTGTGGTAGTCTTGCACTATATTCAGGCTGGCCTGGAACTCATGGCAATCTTCCCACCTTGGCCTCCTTAGTGCTGGGACTTCAGTCCTAAGTCACAATGCCCAGCTATCCCAAGTAATTTCAAAATTCAGAATGGGGAACCAGGTACACAGTGTCATTTTTTCTGAGTCATGTTTTGAAAAGCAGCATCACTGTTTGTTGATTTGACATGCTATGGCAATCAAATGAAAGCATTTTCTTCTTCTTCCAGTGTGAGAACGAATTCTTCCAAGAGTTAATGGCTGGAAGGAAGAGTAGTTTCATTATATTCCTGACTTCCTAGGTTGCTCAGTAGCCCTGCTCATTGTGGGGTCTGCTGAAGTCACTTGGCACCCAGATACCAAGTGGGCTGCTTAAAACGGGAGAGATGGCTTTATCACGTGTGACTTGGGAAGGATGGCTGGAAGCCTGAGCCCAGCTGAAACTGTCACCAGCACATGAACTCACCAGTGTGGCAGTCTTTGTTGATAGACTCACAGAGAGTTCCAGGATACTATAAATGAAGTGGCCATTCTCTCAGGGACTCATTTTAGAAACTATAACAATGTCACTTCTGCTACAGTATATTAGGTCAAAGCAGTGGCAGTCTCGTATGACCCCCTGGAGACTCCCATATGCTGCCCTCCAGGGCCCCACACTCAACAGGCTACACTTTGGAGTTAACACTCTGATGTTGTTGCTCGAAATTCTTCATGATTTTTTAACAAAGGCCTTACATTCCTCTTTGGCGCTTGGTCCCACACACATAGCCCCTTCTTGTCTTAGACTGTATCTTTCAATGGGGGAAATATTAACAATGCTTGTAGTCAAGGCAGGTATGGTGATGCATATCTGCAATCTAAGCACACTGGAAGTGTGGCATGGAGGAAGTGAACCAAAGACCAGGTTTGGCTACAAAAGGAGACCCTATGTCAAGAAGTACTCCCTCATATGCTTGTCTTTTTAAATTACAATGTGGCATGCGTTTGTAAGCTGGGGAACAACTTTCAGGAATTCATTCTCTACCTCTATGATGTGAGTATCAAGAATGGAACTCAGGCCATCATTCTCAACAGTGAGGGCCTTTGCCATTTCTCTATCCCCAAATCATCTATCTGTAATCAGTCAGAGGCCACCTGCCAGAGATCTTACTCCTCACTATATCTTTATGGTCAATGCAGAAATTATGGTCAGTTATGAAATTGAGATTAGACTAGATTTTGTCATTCTTTAGGATTAATAAACATGGTGGAAATCTCCTACCCTATCATACCAGGTCCCTGCCAGCCCCCTATACATGGTCACCTTTGGGCTTACTCACTTGGTTTGGCCACTTTGACATTGATCTGTGCTTATCCAAGGTCAACATGAATGTCTGTATAGTTGCTCAATGAGAAAGGCGATGTCTTTGCATTGTCTCTATAGATGCAGACAGCATCAGGGTCTCAGCAAACCCAGATTTGTGTTTGAAGAATCTACAAAACCATTTGATGGTATTTAAAGAGTGTAGTGACATCTAGTCTAGTCCATGAGCTCCTTGAGACCTGAAGTCACAATAGGTCTTTTCAGATCATCAGTTATTTGCACTACTTTATGTGCTCAGGGGAGAGCCAATAACAGGTGGTATGGCAACAATAATAACCAAAAATTACAAAAAATCCCTTCTTTTTAGCAAAATGTTGTATTACTTCTCTCATTGCCGTGACAATATACCTGACAAAAAGTAACTTAAGGAGGGGAGGGAGGGAGGAAAGGAAGGAAGGAAGGAAGGAAGGAAGGAAGGAAGGATGGGTTTATTTGTGCACACAGTTGAGGGTATGGTCCCTCATAGCAGGAAGGTAAGAAGGCTATTCACATTACATCCACAGCTAGGAAACAGAGAGAGATGAAGCCTGATGGTCCAGGTGCTTTCTCCTATGTACTCATTCTGGGACCCAGCTGGCAGAATGGTAGTTGCCCACATTCACTGGTTGTCAGTTAAACCTCTGGAAAATGCACTCAGAGACATGCATGTGCCTCCTAGGTGATTCAGAATCCTGTCAAGTTGACAATGGGAGATTATTGTCACAAATGTAGATGCAACTGATACAGAATGAAGTTAGGAAAATGGTACTCGCACAGGGTGTGCAATGATTGTTGAAACTGTTGGGAGAGGTGAATGTTCAACAGATATGCTCATCCAGCATTCTGGATACATGTCAGAGAAGGAAGCCTCATTCTGAAGAAATAACAGGAGTTAGCAGAGAGTACCACAAGGAAACAGCAGCCATGCTAGTGGCAGAAAGTGAAATACATGTCAATCAGGATGATGTCACCAAACAGATGAAGGCAAAGGAGGGATTGGTTGATCTGCGGCTCTTAGCAGGATCTAAACTCCCACAGTGTCATCAATTGGTGTAGCTCTTTTCTCTCATTTTTTGGAGAGGGTGGTGATGACTAGTATGCAGGCACACCCATCAGTCAGTTATCTAGAGAGTGGAACGGGGATGTGGGACGAATCATTTGTGTCTGCCCAGCATCTGTAAAGCACTGGGTTCGATCCCCAGCCCTGCATAAAAGCAATCATGGTGGCGTGTTGGGAGACAAATCTCAGGGCTTAGCATGAGATCCTAGGCAATGCTTGAAAGGCCACATTGTTAACCTTTACACAGCAGCTCCTTAGAACCTCAGCTCAAGAAAAGAAACAACTTGACCCAGTCCTCCACCCACAGGCTCAGTCACCTAGGCAACCCTCCCTGGACCTCTTACTCATAAACTCTTTACCCTGCCAGACATCCTATTTGTGGCTTCCTAATATCCTGCCTATACCAACACCTGGTGCACAAACAACCCATTCTGCCCCTCCCCATATCCTGACTATATAAGATAGCCTGAGAAAAGTAAAGTTTGTCACTTGATCAGAATCCTGTCTTGTGGTCGTTCTTTCTGCGTCTCTTGTCCCCATTCCCTATCCCTGACTCTCTTGCCCCAGGTTGATGTCCTGCAGGTCAGGACAGTGGAACATAGCTGTGATCGCAGCACCTCAGAGGTGGAGGCAGGAGGATCCAAAGTTTAAGGTCATCCTTAGCTACAAAGAAAGATTGAGCCCAGACTGGGCTACAGGAGACCCTGTCTTAAGTAAAAAAGGAAAGGAAGGAAGGAAAAAGAAAAGAAATCTAGAGACTGGCTCTTAAATCTCTGGTCTATGTTGACAGAAACTGGCATCAGAAATTAGCAACTAAAAAGGACTTGAGACTGTAGGGAATTCTTTGGGCACTATGGTAGAGGACATGTGTTCCCTGAGAAATGTCATGGTACTACCTGGAGAAATTAATATGTAATCCTTCAACTCAGAAGAATACAAAGGCCAGCAGAATATCTAAGGTATCAGAGCAAAGATGGCCAGCTACTTTGATGGAAGGAACTCAGGAGTGGTTGTTCATAGGTTAGAATGGACCAGCATCCCCAGAGTTCTTCAGAGGAAAGACTGTTTGCTACGTGGTAGATGCGACAACTGAAGGATGTGACTGCTGAAAATGCTGCCTGCAGACCACTCTCAGCCATCAGCCTCCACAAGCTAAAGAGAGCAGATGACTAGCTTAAGTGAAGTATGAAGTCTGGCTCACACACCGACTTTTAAACTCTGTGTGGGTCTAGCTGAGGTCCTTGTCGGGAATGCAACACACTTCTCTTGTCCAGTCTCACTGTTTTTCTTTCCTTGCCCCAGATGCCCACACCAGCATTCCCTTGTAGACATCTTGTATGGTTATTTCAACTTTCCAAAAAATCCAACAGTGCCTGTGAATCAAATAGGACCAATGACATCCGTAGGTCAGCCCAAGGAAGCTCTGCATGGACAGATGCTTAAAATGCTACTAGACTCCTTGCAGCTGGGGAAGGAATAAACAAGAGCTGGAATAAACAAGAGCTGGAATAAAATCACCCTTGGGCAAGGGGACTTCCAGTAACAAGAGAATGATGGCACATCGGAGAGAGTGGCTGCTGGCATTTTGAAGAATTTCAATACTTCCTAAGAAGGAAAAGGCATGTATAAAGAGCACCCAGCGCCCAGCTCACAACAGTGTCAGCCAAAGCCATTTCTGCCCTTTTTGTCCCCGATAACCTTGGGCACCAACCAGGGGTGAGTAGGAAGACAAGTTAGCAGATCAAGGGCATCCTGGAACAGAATCTAAAAAGATAGCAAGTGTTCCCTTCTTGCAAACGCTATAATTATAATTTCCTTTCGTGTGGTATACGGTCCCCAGTGTCCCAGTTGCCAGGCATTATAAAACCTATCAAAGAATGGGCCCCAGGGGTCTCAGGTGATGACGCTTTGAAGTTTTTTCCTGGCTGGCATTATTTATTATATGCATTCTGAGAGACACACTAGGCTCTGAACTGCCTCTAGAGAGGAGCCCCTAGTCAGAGACAGCAGCGGTGGAGCAGGGGCAGGTAAGTGTGCGATCTAGTAGGCGCAGAGGTAGAGAAGCTCCCTTCTGGCTTTTAGGCTAGGGCCTAGTCTGGAGTCCTTCCTTCTGGAAGTCCCCAAGTACAACTCCTCTCCTGGTACCGCCCCCGCTTGCCCAGCTCAATCCTGCAGCCTGTTCCTGCAAAGCCTGCCCTCAGACCCGCCAGCTCCGGTCCGTGGTACCCACTCTGCTCCTCCCCATTCTCCTTTCTTGCAACCCTCGCTCGTCCCGCGCCTCTCTCCAGGTCCCACGCTCTCCAGCAGAAGCTCTAGCCCCGCATGACAGGCCTCGCCACTGAAACCTGGCTCCGCCCTCCGGGTTCCGCTCTTTTCTCCTGGCCACGCCCTCTCTGGACCCTCTTTCCGACTCTGACTCTCTCTTAGTGTCACTTTTCGCCCCACTTGCCCGGTCACGCCCCCCAAAGCTGGCCCCACCCCCTCTCTGGGCCCGGTTCTTCTTACCTGACCACGCCTCCTCTCGCTACCACGTCCCACCTCTCTGTCCAGACCAGGTCCTCTCCTGCGGCCGCATCACGCCCTGCTTGTTTGTTCACGCCCCTAAGACCTGGCTCCGCCCCTTCATGGACGCCTTCTCTTCGACACCACGCCCCCTCCTCGCCACGTCCCGCCCCTGTCCCCTTCTCACCAGGCCCCGCTCGCTACTGCTCTGCTCCTCTCCCCAGCTCCCGCGCCTGCTCTCTGGGCTGCTGCACCCCGCCCCACCAGCTGGGCCTCGCCCCAAAGTCTGGACCCCGCCCTTGTCTCCTGATCCCTCCCCTCTCGCCTCCGCGCTCCGCCCTGCTCTCCAGGCCCCGCCCTCCTGGCCCCGCCCTCCTGGCCCCGCCTCCTCCTGGGACCCAGCAAGCGAGCCGCGGTGGGCATCATGGGGACGGCCTCGTCGCTGGTGAGTCCCGCTGGCGGGGAGGTGATCGAGGACACGTACGGGGCGGGCGGCGGCGAGGCCTGCGAGATCCCGGTGGAGGTGAAGCCCAAGGCCCGCCTGCTGCGCAGCTCGTTCCGCAGGGGAGCGGGAGCCGGGCCCGGGTCGCTGCCTCGCGCGGCGGGCGGCGGCGGGCTGCTGGGAGCCAGCTTCAAGTCCACCGGCTCGTCCGTGCCAGAGCTGGAGTACGCGGCAGCCGAGTTCGAGCGGCTCAAGAAGGAGTATGAGATCTTCCGGGTCAGCAAGAACCAGGAGTTGCTGTCCATGGGTCGCCGAGAGGCCAAGCTGGACACCGAGAACAAGCGGCTGCGGGCGGAGCTGCAGGTAACGCGGGACAGAGCTCATCGTGAGCGGGAAGCGCTGGGGAAACTGAGACCCCAGTGTGTCGCTCAGCCGCTTGGTGGCACCACCATCCTGCCCCGGCTGCATAACCAAGTTGTTTTCCAAGTTGGACAGAAGCTGCTCCTCGTTTACAGGGATCATTATTTGAGTCTAAACTAATTTTCTTATCTGCAGCTCTCCCCCTTTCAGTTTCCGGTCCATTCATTTAGACACCTTGAATCAATCAACCCAAGTCCTGAAGCCACAAATGCCACACTGTGGTGAAACTTCTCACAACTCCTCCCAGTTTAACATATCTCCAAGATGGAGCTCTTGGCTCCGTTTCTTTTTGACGTCCTGCAGATCTGGGTTTTAATGATATGATAGGAATTTTTCTGGAAACCTCCTGATTTCACCGTCTTTAACTGCTGTGGCTGAAACTTTCCTTGAGAGTACTCAAATTCCCTTAGTCCACTTGGTTAAAGGACTCAAAGTTATTTTAGTGCTTTTGTAGGCCTTCGAAAAGAAAGGCTTTAATTCATTCAGATAGCAAAATTTCTCAGAGCAAAAAGTCTGTACTTGATGCCATGGGCTCAGAACCTCTCTGTTGGTCATTTGTTTATTCCTTTCTTTTCTGTGGGAGAGATCTCTGACAGCCCAAGAGCTCCAGGGCCTATCGAAGTAGGAGTTAAATAAACAGCACAGACTTATTTATATAAAAGAAGGCTCCTTCCTTCTAGTCAGGCATCATTTCCATCAGGTTTTATGAAGCCCTTCATCATCTGGTATGCCATTAGCGTATTATCTGGGAAGATGTTCCTACAAGCAGCTCCTGCTGCCCTCACTTTCTACTGGCTGCCAGTGCACTTGCTGGTATAAAGTGGACCTGTCTCATTTCCCATCTGAGTTCATGTGTGTGCACCACTGCCCACTGAGAACCATCTGAGATGGCAGGTAGAAAGGGGCAGAGTAGAAAAACCAGTGCTGAAAATGGAGGTTTCTGGTCCTTCTGGTCCCGCAGCCGATTGAGTATCCCCAAAGAAACACACACACACACACACACACACACACACACACACACACACACTATATTAATTCTAAAACTGTTGGCCAGTGACTAGTGCTTCCTTCTGGCTATCTCTCTCTTAATTATTATCCCATAACTACTAATCTATGTATTTCTACATGGCCTTATCTTACCAGAGAACATCTGGCGCATCCTATCTTCCTGGTCTCTATGTGGCGTCTCTCTGGAGGCTTCACTCTGTCTTCCTCTCCCCAGCCTTCTCCTGGTCTGGTCTACCCACCTGGCTATTGGCCAATCAGTGTTTTATTCATCAACCAATAAGAGAAACATATACACAGAAGGACATCCCCCATCACAGTGCAGACAGGGCTGACAGGCACATAGTCACAGATCACTGGTCAGCAATCCCAATTCTTTGTATAACCTGTTGTTCTTTTCTTAGCTGCATAATCTTGAGAAAACTCTCCCACACTTATTTCATTCAGCCATGTTGGCATTTACTGGAGGTCCACCATGGATCCAGACCGAATGGCTCAGGGGATAGTAAAATGATTAATATACAATGACAAGGAGCATGGACACTTTCATGGTTAATTGTTCTTCAAGCTAAGCCTTACAAATTGCATTTCTTATTCTCTTAGAAAACCTGAAGCATAGAAAAATTTGGGAGCTGGTGCAGAATTTCAAAGGAAAATTGTTAATTTCCATTGAAAGCTTATTGCTGAGGGAACTAGAAGAACGAGAAGGGGAGGAGAGGAGAAGGGAGGAGGACATGAGAAAGCAGGAAGATATAGTCAGGGGAAGAATAGAGGAGAGCAAGAAAAGAGATACCATAATAGAGGGAGCCATTATAGGTTTCAAGAGAATTCTGGCACTAGGGAAATGTCCAGAGATCTACAAGGATAACCCCAACTAACAATCTAAGCAATAGTGGAGAGACTACCTTAAATGCCTTTCTCCAATAATGAGATTGATGACTACCTTATATACCATCTTAGAGCCTTCATCCAGTAGCTGATGGAAGCAGAAGCAGACACAGCTAAACACTGAGCTGAACTTGGGAATCCAGTTGCAGAGAGGGAGGAGTGATGAGCAAAGGGGTCAAGACCAGGATGGAGAAACCCACAGAAACAGCTAACCTGAACAAAGGGAAGGTCATGGTCCCCAGACTGATAGCTGGGAAACCAGCATGGAACTGATCCAGACCCCTGAAATGAGGATGCCAGTCTGGAGGTCTGGGCAATCTATGGGGCCTCTGTAGTGGGTCAATATTTATCTTTAGTACATGAATGGACTTTGGGAGTCCACTCTACATAGAGGGATACTCTCTCAGCCTAGACACACAGGGGAGGGCCTAGGCCCTGCTCCAAATGATATGACAGACTTTGAAGATTCCCCCATGGAAGGCCTTACCCTCCCTGGGGAGCAAAAAGAGGCTGGGATAGGGGATGGGGGGAGCAGAGGAGGGGAGGGAGAGGGAACTGGAATTGACGTGTAAAAGAAGCTTGTTTCTAATTTAAAATTGGTCTAATTACAATTATAAAAAATAAAAATAAATTTAAAAAGAATCAAAAATTATGTTAAAAATGAAAAATAAAGAAAAACTATTTGCAAACAGAATACAGGTGTAAAAAAAGAAAACTTATGGCTGAAAAACCTGCTTGCTAGGATTCAAACATGCTTGTATTGTTTCAGTTTTGCATGGATAAAATGACAACATAGACATGCTTGATAACTGATAAAACAGTGAGCAGAGGATTAAAAATCCTAACCTGTGTGATGTACATGTCAGAATTTAAAGTGTGGAGGAAAGACTGTTTTTGTTAGAGATAACAGGTGAGTTGTTCCAGGCTCTTCAGAAGACATATCAGAAGATACTTCGGGAAAAAGAGGGTGCATTGGAAGCAAAATACCAAGCCATGGAGAGAGCAGTTACGTTTGAACACGACAGAGACAGAGTTAAAAGGCAATTCAAGGTAAATTCCTTCTATTTCTACCCCCGCTCCAAGTGTCACAGATTAAAAACTACTTTTAAAAGGATCATTTGAGCCCAGTATTGGTGGTACATGCCTTTAATTTCAGCACTCAGGAAGCAGAGGAAGGTGAATCTCTGTGAGCTCGAGGCCAGCCTGGTTTACAGAGCAAGTTCCAGGACAGACTCCAAAGCCACAGAGAAACCCTGTCTTGAAAAACACAACAGCAACAAAAAGTTTATTTGAGCCAGGTGTGGCGTCCTGTGCCTTTAATCACAGTATTCAGGAGGCAGCGACAGACAGATATCTGTGAGCTCAAGGCCAGCCTCGTCTACATAAGATCTTGTCTTGAAAAACATAACAGAAAAAAAGTTCATCAGAAATCATGATGAATTAAGTAGCATGAAGGTCATGTGAGCTAGAGAAAGAAGTATTTCATGTTTTCAGTTAGGTATTGTTTATTTGACAAATGTGAAAGTGAACATTCTAGTGAGATATTGAAGGATGAAAGATGTTTTTAATTTTTATTTATTTATGTGTGTGTGTGTGTGTGTGTGTGTAGGCACACACGAATAAAGTGCCTGTGGAGGTTAGAGTTGTATGATCCCTTGGAGCTGGAGTCACAGGTCACTGTGAGCTGCCCAACATGAATGCTAGGAATGAATTTCAGGTGTTCTGCAAGAGCAGTAAGTACTCTTAGCCACTGTACCATCTCTCCAACCTCCAAGAGTGAGATGAAGTGTCTGGGAATGTTTGGGGATATTCCATTCTGTGTTTGGTATGAGGGAAACAATTTGTTACATGTCAGGCAAGACACACACCCATGCTGCTAGATTTCCAATGGGTTCAACTGTGCAACAATAAGATAAAGGTCCGGCTGGAGACGCCATCTCAAAGGCGTCTGAGATTCAAATGAATATTGACTTTATGAATAAATGATTTTCCCCCTGGAAAGTTAGTGGCACAACACTGTGATTATGAAAAAAAGTCTCAACATTAAATTCTACATTTTCACAGATTTTTAGGGAGACCAAAGAAAATGAAATTCAGGACTTACTGAGGGCCAAGCGAGAGCTGGAGAGCAAACTTCAGAGGCTGCAGGCTCAGGGTATCCAAGTTTTTGACCCTGGGGAGTCTGACTCGGATGACAACTGCACGGATGTCACAGGTGAACGCACTTCATGCTCATGTTCCCCTTTCTGCAGAGCTGTAGTGATGCTCAGAACCAACTGCTGGGTCCCTTTTACCGTCCGAAAGCAGGGTCAGAGCTTGCACTGCTCTTACAAGTAGAAGAGACCTTCCAGTGCCTCTCTTGGCTCTTAGGATCTCCTGTCCTTGAAGGGCACAGTGTTTCCGGCTAGGCTTTCTCTTGTCATCATACTCTACCAACCTAAGTCCATGGTGTGCATGTGCACTCTCTCTCCACCCCGCCCGAGGTACCCACTGCAGGTCACAACTACCTTTTCCCCCAAAGGAAAAAAGAAAGGACAGTGTGTGAGTTTCTTTCTTGTGGCTGTGACAAAATGCCTGGCAACAAACTACATAAGGAGAAGGTCTTGTTTCTGCTCACAGTTTGAGGGCTGCAATTCATCACTGCAAGGATGTCGCAGCAACAAGAGTGTGAGGCAGCTGACCTGTTGCATTCACAGTTAGGAAGCACAGAGTGGTGGATGCTGCACTCTGCTTGCTTTTTCCTCTCTACAAAGTTAGGGACCCCCAGCCAGTAGGCATGGTGCAGCCCACATTTAGGATAGGTCTTGCCACCTCATTTAACCTAGTCTAGACGATTTCTCTCAGACATGCACAGAGGTTCATCTATTTAGTGATTCTAAATCCTGTCAATTTAGCAATCAGGATTAACCACACAGGTCTGTGACATGGCTCCAGGGTGTGGAGGTGCTGATGACCTGAGTTCTGTCCTGGGATCCCACACGGTTGCAGGAGATAACTGACTCCTGAAGTTGTCCTCTGACCACCACATGTGTGCAATGGTATGTGCATCCCTGCAGGCAGGCGCATACGCGCATACGCACACACACGTGCACCCACACACAAATAAATTTGAAAAACTATTTTTAATAAATAGCATCACTGGTAGGCACTTTGCTTTTTCTGAAGGGACAGCCTGGGGTGGAGTCACCTCTGCTCAAATGCCCCTGGCCGAAGCTAGTCCTAGGAAGATTGGAAAGTATAATTAATAGTCGAGCAGATGTGTGTCCAACTTAAGTATGAAGCAGGGGATATCATACTGGAATTATGTTCTCTGCAGATTAATTTCCATACAGGCATGGATTCTTTGCAACTTTGCACAACCTGTGTCTCACTAGTTCTGGGAGTCACTAGTTCCAAAGTAGTTTTGGGAGTCACTCAAAAAGCTTCAGTTTTATAATAAGGATATAAAATATTTTTCTAGCCTGAAATCACAGAATTGAAGGCATTTTCCATGTTTCAAGAAAATATTGATCAGCTGTGATTAGTATGAGCTAAAGGAAAAGCTTCTTGTAGGCATAAGGAGAAATTGTTGTGGCCATCCTGTTTATAAGGGTGGCCATCCTGTTTATAAGGGATGTATTGGAGAGTAACATCCAGCAACTGGCTGTTCCTGTTCGGTTCTCATTTTATTCCCACTGATTATGACCAGCATTGTGGAATTCTTACTACTAACTTTTGAGAAAAAGATGCAATGATCCCAATTGGCTAAGAACAGCTGAGAAAGTGCCTCCTTCTGTCACATTAGTCTTCCTGATTGCTTCCATAGTGGCTTGTTCAAATCTACAGTGTATCAAAGCTACTGTAATTGTCTTGGCAAGTTTACAGAAACAAGTCAATGCTGCCTTCTTGGTCTTTCTCATTAGTACATCAATTTAAACCCAAAGGAAACAAGTTATCAGTGCCCTGTTGACAGTCTACCTTCAAAGTCCCTTCAGAAGCTCTGCATGGTGGCACACACCATTAATCTTAGCACTCAGGAGGCAGAGGCAGGTAGATCTATGGGTGTTTGAAGTTAGCCTGGTCTATATAGTGAGTTCCAGTACAACTAGGGCTACATCTCAGGAAAAAGAAAAACAAGTTCCTTTACATTTTAACTGATGTGAAAATGTCCAGTTGCAAGTAGATTTTTAGAATTGTTTGTGGGTTTTTTTAACTGCCTCTTCTAAATTCTTTATTACATTAATTGATTTATTTTGTGTATATATATGTGGTTATGGATGTGTGTACATGTGGGTGGGAGTGCATTGTGTGAAGGTCAGAGGACAGTCTGTGAGAATCAGTTCTGTCCTTCAGCCAGCTGCACTCCAGGTATTGCATTCAAGTCCTCAGGTTTGGTGGTAAGTGCCTTTGATGCCAAGCCATTTCACTGGCCCTAAACTGCCTCTTACAAAAATTCCTTTATTTCTTTTTCTTTTCCTTTTTCTCTATTTTAATCCTTTCTTTGAATTTGAGATGATAGCCAGAATTGTGTTAACCAGAACTTCAGTGCTTTGCCAAAAGTCAGTGCCAAAATATTTTGAAAACCAGTATTTGAATGCTTGTTTTATTTATAAATAGAATTATCTTGACATGAGAAACCCTGTTTGACATATGTGATAAGTTTTTAAATATTCGGTGACTTGGTTTTTATGAAATTCCAATTTCTTGTTGCAACAGCTACGGGAACCCAATGTGAATACTGGGCCAGCAGAGCCTTGGGAAGCGAGCCTTCCATAGGCAGCATGATCCAGCTTCAGCAATCCTTCAGAGGCCCTGAGTTTGCTCACAGTTCTATAGATGTAGAAGGACCCTTTGCAAACATCAACCGAGGTAACCATTCCCATACCTGTTGTGACTGTTGGTATTCTACAAGTCTTGTATACATGGCACTAGTGTTCTGGCACCCCCCATCGGCAGGCCAGCAGGCACAGAGGCTGTGACTGACCAAGCCGAGGTTACATACTTTTCATCAGGACAACCCGGTCCTCCTGCCATCTTGGCTACCCAGGTTCTAGTAGCTGTGCTATTTTCTGACTTCGGAGGTGCTTTCGTTGAGCCACAGGGATCTGATGTAGCTTAGCTGAGAAGCAATAGTTTTACATTGTGTTCTTGTAAAATATTTCATAATTTTTCCTTCCCACTAGATAGCATGAAACTGTTTTTCATTTTACAGCATTCTTAAACTCTCTTTTAGCCTCACTGGAGTTCAAGAATGAGACAGCAAAATGGCACACCGGCTTGGGAATGCAGGCTTCCTTCCAGTAACAGAGCAACCGAGTGGCTTGTGTAAAATAGAGTTGGAGCCACTACCCTGGGGATCCATTGTTCTCCAGGGGAGACCACTGGCATTCATTACCTCAAATCCCAGAGGAGAAATTGAGGCTAGAAATGAATTACTTTCTAATACATTATTCTAGCTTTCTTAGTATTAACACAGCAGCAAATCCTAGTCTATGTCTGTTATTTTTTCAGGCTTAACTTGGAATTATTTTGTCAGTTGTATTATGGTAAATTTTCATCACTCTATGGGAATTTTTCTTCCAGATGACTGGGACACTGCTGTGGCTGGCTTATTGCAGGTCACTCCCTTGTTCTCACACTCTCTTTGGAGTCACTCTGTCAGATGTTACCTCATGTATACAGATGAAACCCGGCCCGAAATGGAACTTTTCCTTAAGGTGAAAATTTTCCTATGTTGTGTATTCACTCATTGAGAATACAAAGTCTAGGGCTGGAGAGATGGCTCAGGAGGTGAGAGATCTGGCTGCTCTTGCAAAGGACCTGGGTTTGTGTCCAGCACCCACACAGCAGGTCACATCTGTCTATAATTCCAGTTGCAGAGCATTGGATGCCCTCTTCAGGCCTCTGTGGACACCAGGCATGAGCATAGCGTGCATGCACACATGCAGGCAATCACCCATATATATAAAATAAAAATAAATAAATCTTAAATCTTAAAAAAAAGAAGAAGTAAAAGAAAATACAAGTTAATAGCTGAGGTAGTGGCATATATCTGTAACCTCAGCACTCAGGGGACAGAGGCAAGATGACTGTGGTGAGTTGGGGGCTAGCCTGTACTACATAGTGAGATCCTACCTCAAAACACAATGCAAATTGATACTATATTCAGATTATAGTTGCATTTAAACCAAGTAGCTTGCTACTTATGAGATTATCCAGAAAACAATGGGCTTTGCTTGTGAAGTGCCCTGGTTCAGGATTCACATGTGTAAAGGTAGACATTGTGTTAAGGCTCCTAGTTTTTATTCAACTTTACTAGTAACACAAGGACAGGAGCAAAGGCATGAAGATGAAATTAAGATGTTGGAACTTTCTGGCTTTCTTTTTCCCATTTACATTTAATTTTATACCTAAAATATACCAATAAGATTCCAATGTCTTAGTGAGTAGAACACTCTTTTAATCCCAGCACTCAGGAAGCAGATGCAGGCAGAGCTCTGTGAGTTCGAGACCAGCCTGGTCTACAGAGTGAGTTTCAGGACAGCCAGGGCTACACAGAGAAACCCTGACTTGAAAAACAAAAGCATATAACAAAAAAAGAAATGATGCCAATGTCTTAATATAAAAGTAAAAAATATAGTTAAGAATTTATGATGTATTAAAGTGACTTTTTCATATTTCATTATCTGTGCTCTTGTGTGTTTGAGCCCTCCATTGGCCTTGTTTGATGTAGTTGCTGTCCTTAAAGATGTTTCAGATAATACTGAAGTTTAAATCTGACCACCAATTTGAACTTCTCAAGGCATCCTGTGGACTTATTCTAAAGCAAAAGTGGGGCTCTATAAACTACAGCCTGTGGCCACTTCTGGCTTGCTAGCTGGTGTCATATGACCCAGAGCTAAGATTTGTTTTTACATTTTAAATCAGTGGTTCTCAACCATCCTATGTAATGCCACAACCATTTAATACAGTTCCTCATGTTGTGATGACTCCCATCCATAAAATTATTTTTGTTGCTATTTATAACTATAATTTTGCTACTTTTATGAATCATAATGTAAATATTTTTGGAGCTAAAGGTTTGCCAAAGGGGTCTTGACAATAATACAGGTTAAGAACCACTGTATTAAATTATTGGAAAAATGAAGAATACTATTTCATCATGTGAAAATTATATGAAATCCACACTTCAGTATCTATAAAAAAGTGTTATTGGAACATCCCCAGGTGTGTGTGTGTGTGTGTGTGTGTGTGTGTGTGTGTGTGTGTGAGAGAGAGAGAGAGAGAGAGAGAGAGATCTATGGCTGCACTACCCAAGCAGTTAATTGGGACAGAAACTAAATAAATTTAAAAGGTTCCCTGCTAAAACAGATGAATTATATAACATTATTAGTAATATTTGCCACCTGACTTTTTGTAGGAGAAATAATCTATCTCCATTGTCTCAAGTGAATTTTAAATGCATCTGCATGCCCTAGGATAAACCTGATAAATTCATGGTCTACGTATTGTTAATAGATTTACTTAGCATTCCTTTGTGATATTATTCAGTCTTGGTAAAATTGTAGAATATTTTAAAGCTCATAGCTTCTGCCTCGTAGTTGGATATAAGTTGTTCCCAAAGACAATTGGAGGCTTCTAACTAATTGCTTGCATAAAACCCATCATTATTTAGTAATATACTTTATTGTAAACCAATATTTTTTCATTAAGATTTTTAAATTTTTTATGTTTCTGGAAATAAAATCTCAGGCTTTTTATGCTAGGTAAGCCCACTATCATTGAAACTACAACTTCTAGTTCAAAAATCTTGAAACTACAACTTCTAGTTCAAAGCACCATATTGTAAATGCACACTCACACACACAGATACACATTTGAATCCTTAAAAACAAGAGAACAAATTATTCATGGTAAAATTAATAATGAGACATATCAAATCAAACTAACCTAATACTGTCTTCTGTTGTTTGATTATAAAATAAATCATTTTCTGAGCTAGAAAATAGCCATGCTGTTAAGCTATTATTTTTTGTTCTAGAGAAAAATTTACTTTTACTCTATAAGATTTTCTTTAAAATGCGATTTTTTTTGTATTAGAATACTGTTTATATAGACTGTTCTAAAACAAATCTTTTAAGTAATAAGATCCTCTCTATACTTCTTAGTTAGATATATCATGCTTTAATATATACTAATTCATTTTTAGGACCATTCACCTAAACTTAAAAGAATGTGCGAGACAATGGGATATTTTTTCCTTGCTGTTTATTTTCCAATAGATGTTGAAAATCAGTACCTCACTGTAAGAAAATGGGAACTTGAGAAAAGTTCTTTAGTTATTTTATTCCTTCACTCAACGTTACCGAGGTAAGCTGAAAAAGATCTCTAATTTACCTTTCACATTAGCTATAAAGACATCACTGCCAAATGAATTTTGAAGATGTCCTAATTCCATTCTCATTGTCAAAAACAGTGTGTGAAATCTAACAAATTTTATAACTCCCTCACACTCATATAAAAAATGTCAAGCTTTATAACATTAGACCTATCAGCATCATTAATATAAGAATTGAATTGGGCCAAACAGTGGCCTAGGGCTAAACACTGCCAGGTATCAGCTTTTGTAAATAAAGTTTTATTGGAACACAGTCACATTCTCTGATTTGTGTAAATATTTTTAGTAGCCACTTCCATACTATAAAAGAAAAATGGAGTATTTACATAAGAAACCCTCTGTCCTACATAGCCTAAAATGTTTACGATCTAACTTTACAAAACAAAGCTGGTGGCATTTCATATCAGTCCACAGTAAACCTCATTGTTTTCTTTCTTTGGATACAATTTGAGAGTCGAAGTTTCAGTGTGACTATAATTATTATAAAATTGTTATATAATTGTTAAAAAATGTTAATGAATCTTACCTGTTGGGTTTTTTTAATCATATATAGATGATATAGATATAGATAAAAGACAAAATGGCCTTCTTGGAAGGATAGCTGTTCTATCTAGCTTGTTGTCTGACTGGATTTAAGCCTTGCAGGGCATTAGTTGTCTTTGACTTTAGCTGTGTGAGGTCTCCAGTTCTATCACTTTCTCGGAAGTAAACCCTGTCATTGTCCTTAAGACTCTCTGTCTTGTAGCTGGGCCTCACAACTCAGCAAGCTGAGGCAGAAGAATTGCAAGTTGCAGACCAGCCCAGGCAACTTAGCAAGATCCTGTTTTAAAACAAAAACAAATCAAGGGCTGAGTATGTAGCTCAATTGGAAGAGGACTTTCCTAGCATGCACAAGATTCTGGGATCAGTTCCCAACACCACACAAAATCAGGCATAGTGATGCACGCCTGTAGTCCCGTCACTCAGGAAGTGAAGGGTGGAAATAAAGGAGAGGATAAAACTCAATGGTAGAGTAATTGCTTAGTGTGCATGAAACCTTACATTCAATACCCAGTTATACACACACAACTCACACATACACAACACACACTTACTCATACATGCACAACACACACACACACACACACACACACACATAATTACACCAGAACACACACACAACACACACTTATTCACACAGACACATACCACACTCACACATACACATACAAAGGAGAAAAAAAAAACCAGAATGGGCCTACAGACTGCCTAGTGGCTAGGTGGACAGAACCAGCAGAGCCATCCTGTCTACAAAGCCCTTCAGCTGGTTGCCTTCAGCTGAGTCTCCTTTCCCAACTTTTCTCTCCTTGCTTCCGTATTCATTAAGGATGTATCATTTTTAATGCCTAGTGCTTGGGTTGCATCTTATGTTACTTGGTAATACAGCCCTTCAAAGATACGTGCCCTTCATTGCTAAATATTCTTCTTTAGTTCTTATATTTAGTCTTTGAAGTCATCTTGCTTTTTTCTTTATCTTCAAGACATTTGTTTGTTAATAACGTACTACTCATTATCTTTATGCTTTTAACGTTTGTTTCCGTCTTCCTAATTTTAAACTAGAGTTCCCTCTTCCATTTATTTTCTATTATTTCCTTTATCTCCTTTAACCAAAATGTTGGTTTTCTTAAAAAATTATTCTTTTAGCTGGACAGTGGTGGCACATGCCTTTAATCCCAACACTCAGGAGGCAGAGTCAGACAGATGTCTGTGAGTAGAACCCAGCCTGGTCTACAAAGTGAATTCCAGGACAGGCTCCAAAGCTACAGAGAAACTCTGTCCCAAAAAAACAAAAAAACAAAATTATTCTTTTTAAAGAATCAGAATTTTAATTCCTTGCATTCCTGCTTTGTTTTTATTTTGCTTGAATCTCCCTCATTTCATTATACTCTTTTCACCATTTGTTTCTCTTAAGGCTACTGTGGTAGTTGGGGCTGGGAGTGTAGCTCAGTGGTACAGCACTTACCTGCTCGAGGCCTGGGTTCCATCTGCAAGGAGCATCCCTCTCTATGAACAAAAGTACAGAATTGTGACAGGAGCACTGAGCATGGCCCACAGATATAGCTGCTGCTAAGGTTACTCCGCTTCTGATTGGTTGGCTCTCTCAACTTCCCAAAAGATGAGTCTAGGAGAAGCATCCCTGAACAGCTTGGGAGCTTCATGGGAGAGTAGGTTCCTGATCAATAATTACTCCTTATGTGCATAGGGGACCCACAGAGTTACTCAGAGATGCTGCTGGTTGGTCCTTCGCATCATTCTGTACTCACATAAGAAACATTACAACCCAGTCTTTAGGTATGAGATGAATGGATGCAGAGCAAGCTATGCTAACACATTTAGCAGTAGGTGAGGAAAGAGAGGGGAGGACTCATGCTTCATGGGGAGCACAAGTGCTGTGCCTCCCCACTGTCACTCCCCAGAGCAGGCACAGAAGGGCAGCTGACATCTGACACCACCTGCATAGGTGTTCTGTAATGTACAGATGTGACCCACTCCTTTATGGCAGACACCTTTTACACTGAAGGCTAGCAATGGGAATACTCATGGCTGACTAGGAATTCCCCAGATAACAGGTGTGGCTGGCCTCCATCATGCCAGAGACAATGCTTATACAGCAGGAGCCACCAAAAATGCTTGGTCCTGAGCAGAGAAGAAGGCTGGCTGTCCCTTAGATGGATGACGTCCTGCTGACAGCACAGAGAGGCAGCTGTCATGTTTGCTTCAGTACTCCGTCCAGCCTTCTCAAGAAACAACAACTCCCCTGTGGAAGCCTCCAGTGCCACAGAGTAATTGTGTCACCTTCCAGTACTTCTTGAGTCCTGTTCTTGAATTTGTTCGGTTCTTTTTTTTTTTTAGCTAGACCAGCTATAGCTCACCTCACAGAACGTAGTTATGTGGGAGCTCGAAGACCAGGATTGAGCTGCTTCCGTTGTTCCTTGGCTTCTCTGTTTCCGTCCTTTCCACCTCACAAAAGTCATTTCTCCTCTATCAAAACCTTCACGTTTACTTCGTGGCCCACCCCACTAGCTGCACCCTACGGAGCAGATCACCACACCAGCTGGCCTCCTTCCGCTCTGACTTTAGCAATTATCTACTAGTGACCTATCTGTTTCACGTCTACTTTCCTTCCACCAGAGTATTTGAGCCAGATGCCACAGCCCGCATTCCAGCTTTCCCGTGTGTCAATTTTGCAGTGTGTGGCTCTGAAATAGAAGCCTCACACTAGTATTCGGGCAGACTTCAGACTTTTCTCCCAAAACAGTAACAAAAGGACAATTAAAATTCTGAACTTTCGTGGGACTCAGTCAACACACTAACGTGAAAAACATGTATGAGTCAATACAGATGATTGGTACAAAAAATTTAATAAGACATTTTTTCTCTTTTGTATATTTAGAATTATTATTTTAATTTAATTTTGAAGTTCTAATTATATAAACCCACACATCGGTTTGCCTCTCATGAGATCTTTCATGTAATGTTTTCTTTTTTATTTTATTTATTTATTTTTTTACATAATGTTTTCTTGAAAAGGGAAATTGCTTGCAATGTTCCTGTGGTATAGAAAACCCCAATAGGTTATATTTTTTCCAAAACCTTCTAAAAATTGTAACTGTGGTTCCTTGTAACAGAGTTTCTTTTTTTAAAAACCTTTACCCCATTCAAGGTTTTTGCTAGGCATTTGGTAGTCCCCATTTGTCCCCTTGTTTCCTATAGTAGACTCTGGATATGGATTCAGAACATGAGATAAGAGAGGGCTAGAGAAAAGAAATGCCTGAAGTTTTAGAGCTAATCATATTTGTATTTTAATTTAGAAAATACATTTTTGAATGGAACCTGTTTCCCATTTATTTGCAAAGTTCCATGAGTCTGATTCATTATTTTGAGCAATGCACAAACAGTACTTTTGAGACTTTGTGTGTTTCGGATAAATCAATTATGAAAGCTTTACAGCTTAAGGCATAATTTACAGGGCTTATTCTCTCTGGCTAATGAACACACTGTATTTCTAAGACCATGGCAGAATAGTACTGTAAAATGACTCAGTCTGAGAATTGGAAAGATAGCTCAGTAGATGAAGTGTTTGCTGTAGACACATGAGGACCAGAGTTTGAATCCCTGAACCTACACAGAAACTGGATGCTATGAAGGTCTGTAATTTCAGCACAGGGGAGGGAGAGACAGGTACATAGATCCCTGGGGCTTGTGGCCAACCAGGCTAGCTGACTCAGCTCCAGGTTCAGTGGAGAATGACTTGGGAGGACATTTGTCACTGACCTCTGGGCATGTAGGCATACACACACACACACACACACACACACACACACACACACACACACACACACACGCACACACACACACACACTTTGAAAGCTTTTCTGCCTCGGTAGCTGGATCCTTGTCACTGTAGTAAAAGCCATTTGGGCACTTAGACTGGTCACTTCTAAGTATCTTCTGCCACAGTGCAGTATGACCCGAGAATTGACAATTTCCAATCTAGTTTTCTACTGGAAGACTGTGAAGAAGCCTTTCTGCAAAACCCAGAAGGAAAACCACGATTAATCTACCATCATTTGGAGGATGAGAATGTCACTTCTGACTCCGTCCAGCAGTTTCTGGATCAAGTCTCTAACCTAAGCAAGACCAACAAAGCCAAGGTAAAACACGAAACATATGTCACAGGGCATGTGTGGCAGAAATAAAGCCAGAGCCAGGAGGTGGAAAGCGTAGGAAAGCAAGCCAGGGTGTCCAGAGAGGGGACATATAGGAGGGTGACCCAATTAGATCAGTCCAGAAACCTCAGAAACTGTCCTTTTCCCTTGGAGTGGGGCTGGGGAGTATTGGTTGGCTCTGAGAAGAATGTCAGGGCCTGGTGTGGACCCCTGTCTACGACTTCCTTGGTTTTGTTAGAAGAATAGAGCAGTCTGGAGGGTAGCCGCCAGTCTGAGATCTGGTGCAGCCGCCAGGATGAGACACGCTGGGCTCCTAACCCTAGGGATAGGGTTGAGATGAGACAGGCACCCAAAAGTATACATTGTTCACACGAATCCCTGTGTGACTTCAGACAAACCTTTTAACTTGCCTGGGTTTCCTCTTCCGAACAGCAAGGTTACATTATAGTATCTTTCTTGTAAGGAGCTGGCTGGGATAAAAGAGTTAAAAGCTTGCTGCTGCTGTGCCTCCTGCTCCTCTTCCTCCCCCTCCACCTCCCGGTGCTGCTGTCACTGCACGCCCCTGTCACTATTGGCCCTCTCTCCCTAGATCATCCATCACTCAGGGGATCCTGCGGAGGGAGTGTACAGAACATACATCAGTGTGGAAAAGATTATTAAGCAGGTAAATGTGCTTTTCTCTGTAAACTTTCATCTACAATAGCCTAGAAGCATTTTTAAAAAGAGTTTTCCAGACAGAACTACTTATGTGTGGTTTTGAAGTCAAGAGAGTGCCATTGTTCTCTTGGGATTGATGTCAAGGAACTCCATCTCATGCCAGGTAGCGGTGGTGCACACCTTTGATCCCAGTGCTTGGGGGGCAGAGGCTAAGGCAGGCAGATCTCTGAGTTCCTGGTCTACATAGTGAGTTCCAGGACAGTCAGGACAGCTGGGGCTACACAGAAACCCTGTCTTGAAGAAAACAAGAAAGAAAAAGAAAGAAAGGAAGGAAGGAAGGAAGGAAGGAAGGAAGGAAGGAAGGAAGGAAGGAAGGAACTCCATCTCAGCAATTCAGTTTCTTAGACATTAATGAACCTTTGAAATTATTCAGCAGTAGGGCTGAAGTAGGGCTCAGTCTACAGATCGCTTGCCTCATAAGCATGAGGACCTGAATTGGAGTCTTAGCACACACTTAAAAATACCAGGCATGATGGTATGTGCTTGCAATCCCAACACTGGGGAAGTGGAGACAGAAGGATTTCCTTAGGCTCACTAGATAACCAGGCCAAAGCAATCAATGGGTGAGTTCTTGTCAGTGAGAGACCCAGTCGCAAAGGAGGTAAATGTTCCTGAGGATGATACCCAAAGCTGTCTTTATCTCTTGACTCCACACTTATGTGAGTGCGAAGGCACATGCACACATGCAAACACACACTTTTTTTTTAAGTAATTCACTAACCAGATATAATTACAACTATTACATGATATTTTTCAGAAAACAAATCCCACCAAACAAAGAGCACTCTGATTTTATTTTTTATTGAGAACTCTTTATGTTTTAGTGTTTTTGTTTTAAACTAGGATTCTTATGGTTACAAATTTACTCTTGGAGGTACTTATAATAACTCTTATTCTTTTGTTTGTTTGCTTGTTTTGAGACAGAGTTTCTCTATAACAGTCCTGGCTGTCCTAGAACTCACTTTGTAGACCAGGCTGGCCTTGAACTCTCTTAGATCCACCTCTCTCTGCCTCCCCAGTGCTGGGATTAAAGGCATGCACCACCACCACCCAGCAATAACTGTTATTCTTATAAGCCTAAGTCTGGGCTTGCCCACCTTGGTAGGTAAGGCTGGGCATGCTGACCCCAGCTTGAGGTCTCTGAATTTCGTTTGCTTTCCTGTACTTGTTCTTGCTACTCAGGACATCCTTGGCCTTGAGGACACAGATGTGGAGGTGACGGATGTAGGCAATGAGGACTCCACTCCAGAAGAAGATGATTTTGGGGATGTTCTGTGGGACATACACGACGAGCAAGAGCAGATGGAAGCCCTTCAGCAGGCTTCTAACTCAGCCCATGAACTGGGAGTTGAGAAGGTGAGATGAGAGCTGGGTCCAATAAAGATCAGTTTCTTGGGGAGTGGGGGGTGGGGGGGTCACAGCTGAAAAAGTTCTTCTCACATAAGCCTGATGACCCAAGCTCAGATCCCGAGCACCCATGTCAAATGTCCAGAGTGGTGGCTCACTTCTGTAACCTCAGTGTGTTGGGAGGGCAGAGGCACAAGCAGATCTACGGAGCTCATTAGACAGTCAGCTAACCAATCAGTGACCCTGGGCTCCAGGAGAGACCCTGTCTCAAAAAATAAGGTGGAGTGTGACAGCAAAAGACAGCAGATGGCAGATTCACGAACACATGCACGTACGGGCACACACACACACACACACAATTAGAAATAATAATAAATATAAGTTAAAGGTTGTCATATAATAGTTTTTTCACCTGAGTATATTCGGTTTTGTGGCCGTGTTACCTGCTTTCAAGGCCGGATGACCCATGTTGAGATGTGCTTAGACTTTTATCATAGAAATGCTATGTGACATTGGCATATACTATGAACACCATTTTTTTTTATAAATGACAGATTGATCAGCCATGCACCCATTATGCTACCATCAACAACTCAGGCTAAGAAATGTGATGATAGCAAGGCCAGGCTGTCAGTTACAAGAATTAAAGTGCCCCATGTTCAGAAAACAAACTATGGTTATTCATTCAATGGGCAGATCAGCCATTCACTTTTGGTCTAAGCAGCAATTATTAATATCTAAACAGATTAGCAACCTGACATCTACTAAGAAACATGTCCAAGTTAAAAAACACTTAATAATATTACAAACTAATAAACAAATCAATTTTTTGTATGACATTATGTAGTGTGTGTGTGTGTGTGTGTGTGTGTGTGTGTGTGTGTGTGTGTGTGTGTGTGTGTTGTGGGGGACAGGGACGCACATGCCATGGAACATATGTGGCTGTCGGAGAACAATTTGAAATAAATTGCTCTGCTTCCACCATGTGTGTCCTGGGAATGAACTCAAGTCATCAGGCTTTGTGGCAAGCACCTTTAATGGACTGAGCCATCTCAATTTGAGTCTACCAATTAATTTCTAAAGACTGTCCCAGAAGTTAACATGAGCAGATGCATTTTTATAAAACTCTTAGAATTTAGACTGTGCATATTGCTTGGTTCTATCAAATTTCTGATCACTCTAAACTGAACCACAAAAGGAGCCTAGCTAGTGCCCCTTCTCTCATAGGGCAATGTTGCACATGTTAAGTCTGACGTTAAGAACTGTATCTGGCATGAGGTTAATATTAATTAGCAGGTGCTTTTAGAGAGGTACTGATGCTACTGTATAGAACAAGACACTGAAGACTGACACCGTTTTCCTATGAGCACACTCGGAATAAATTTGAACCGTGGTCTACATCTGAGACATTTTCCTTTGCAGTGAGAAGTTCCAACACGGGGACTTTAGATGTTTAAGTGGGTTTTCTGTAGAACCATGGACCGAGTTATTGGGATAAAGAGGGTGGTAAATCAACAAGGCCTCCCTCTGTTCCTTCAGAGGCAGCATTGCTCTGAGACACTGTGGTTCCTTGGCAGTTGGTTCATGTGTAGATACAAGCAGAACAAACTGAATGCCCACACCAACAGCAGTTTCTCGACGTTGGAAATTTTACTGTCGTAAAGCCAGCCCAAAGCCCACCACATACTATTATGAATGTAAAACGTCATCAGCAATCAGTTAGATAGTGATGGACACAGCAACACTAAGCTGGCTCTGGACACTCACTCCCAAGAAGTACGGTGGCATTTTGCTTTTCTGAGCATGGCCTTGCGGGTCTGAGCTGGTTTTGCGTGGCTGGGGAAAGCTCAGAAAGGATGGGTTCTTGGACTTTCCACAGAACTCAGCTTCATAAAGATCTCAGGCAGTCTATCTGAGCCTGGCTCTCTGGGCAGCCTGAGAGACTTGGGGAAGGGGAGTCAGAAGAAGCCCAAAGCCTGCTTTTGTTTGGACCCATTCTTAGTAAACCCTAGAAACTGAAGCAGGCTCCGGAACTCCGAGTTCATTCTTGTGATGAGGAAATCTGGGATTGCTGTCGGGGCCGGCACAGCCTTCTGGGACACTTCCAGTGGTCGAGGGGCTCCAGTGTGACGTGATGTCCTCTCTGCAGCATTTTACCAAACCTCTGAACATCGTGAAAGCCCAACACAATCCATGCTGTCCCTCACACTCTCATTACAGCAACACCACGGGCCCATTTCCTGCTTCAAGCACCAGTGTTCAGATCAGCACCCTTGCACTTGGCCAGCCGCAAGTTTGTTTTCTCACACACTTCCTCTAGTGTTTTCAGAGGTCGTACAGAAGTTAAGTGTCAGTTCAACTTAGTGTTCTCAGAGGCGTGTGCAATAAATCCTTTCTTTGTTTCTAGTATTACCAGCGCCTGGATGATCTGGTGGTGGCACCAGCCCCGATCCCACCCCTCCTGGTTTCTGGAGGACCAGGATCTGGAAAGTCCCTTCTTTTATCAAAGTGGTATGACCCAATGCAATTAAACCATTCTTTTCACTGTCTTGTTTGCTTGCTTGCTTTTTTTTTTTTTTTTTTTTTTTTTTTTTTAGAGATAGGCCCTCCTGTAGCACAAACTGGCCTGGTTTCAACCTCTGTGTGGAACTAAGGATGACCTTGAACTCCTGACCTTCCTGTATTCACCTCCTCTAACATCATACTTTTAGTTAAAAGTGAATGCCTATTTTATTAACATTTTATGTTAATTGACACCATCTTATAATAAAATGAGGCTATTAGTTAAGAGGTGAAATCAATAATCTCTCTATTTGTTCCAATGAGACTAACCAGGTAATTAAGGACACTGGGGCAACGTTTGATGTCTGGCTCTTTATGTATTTGTTGCTGTGGAGAGTTGATAAAAAGTGCCTTCTTTTCTCCTAGGATCCGGCTGCAGCAGAAGCATTTCCCTAACACGCTGATCCTGTCTCATTTTGTGGGGCGGCCCATGTCAACCAGCTCAGAGCCCTCCTTGATCATCAAGCGGCTGACCCTGAAGGTAAGATGGGCCCTTTCTGCAGCCATCTGGACATGACGCAGATTCTGAAACTCTTGGGACTGAGACAGTAATACTAAGCAGACTTCCAGGATTGTAGGTAGAATAGCACTAATTTGAAATCCTAACTGCTAAAATCCAAAACCTTTTGATAGTTGCCAAGATTGAACGCTGGGCCTTGTACATGCAAGGCAAGCATTCTGCCACTGAGCTACAGCCCCAGCTAAAACCTGAAACTTTGTATCAACATGACAACTCATGTGGAAAATCCCATGTCTGATCTTACGTGACACACCACAGTTAAAACACCGTCTCACACCACAGTTAAAACACCGTCTCACTTTGGAAGGTTTGGAATGCCTTCAGGCTACTTATAAAGGACATGTATGAAACATAATTGAATTTCATATTTAGACTCCAGTCCTATTCCCAAGATTATTTATATCTATATGTAAAAAATATTCCCCAGATCCCCAAAATCTGAAACCTGAGACGTTTCTAGAACCAAACGTTTTGCATGAGGGATACTCAACCTAAGACAGGTTATTTTAGTTTTGTGTGTAGGTTTAAAAAAATAGTAGTTGAGGTTGGAGAGATGGCTCAGCAGTCAAGAGCACTTGTTGCTCTTGCAGAGGCCCCGGGTTTGGTTCCCAGCACCCACCTCAAAGCTCATTAACTATCTGCAGCTCCAGTTCCAGGGGATTGGACACTCTTCTGGCCTTTGTGGGCACTGCATGTACATGGGTACACATATATACACATAAAATAAAAGGAAATACATCTTTAAAAACTATATATGACTTACAGGCTGCAAAGATGACCCAGCTGGTAAAGTGATTCCTGTCCAAGCATAAAACCTGAGTTTAGCCGGGCACACGCCTTTAATCCCAGCACTCGGGAGACAGAGGCAGGTGGATCTCTGTGAGTTCGAGGCCAGCCTGGTCTCCAGAACGAGTGCCAGGATAGGCTCCAAAGCCACAGAGAAACCCTGTCCCAGGAAAAAAAACCAAAAAACCTGAGCTTATATGCCCAGCATCCATGTAGACATTCAGGCATGGCAGCATGCATGTCCGTCACCACAGCGGGTGGACAGAGACAGGAGGATCCATGGGACTTTCTGGCCACTAGCCTAGCCAGTTAGTGTACTTCAAGTTCAGTGGGAGACCCTGTCTGAAAAGATAAGGTAGAGAAGGAATTGAGGAAAACACCCAACATCACGCTCTGACCCTCTTATGCAGGCGCACACACACACACACACACACACACACACACACACACTAGTACTTGGTACCACTACTGTGGGGAGTCAGCAGTGATGCACACAGTGAGGATGGAAAGGTCTCCCTGCTACCATGGAATGTGACTTACTTTGCACACGGTGTCACCCTGTCACTCTGCAGCTGATGCAGCATTTTTGGGCCGTTTCTGCACTGACGCTGGATCCTGCTAAGCTTCTGGAAGAATTTCCACACTGGCTGGAAAAGCTCTCTGCTCGGCATCAGGGCAGCGTCATCATCATCATCGATTCCATAGACCAAGTTCAGGTGCTGCCCTCGCTGTGTCTTCTATTAGCAGACGCCAGCAATGGCTACAGCAGGCATCATTTCTGGGGAAAAAGCGTCGGAAGTAAAAAAAAAAAAAAAATACTGTATGCTCATAGGCAGTCGCATCAAGTAAATCTAATTTATATGCTTAGCAAAAAGTATTTATTTTGACATATTTCTAAGGCATGGACATTTCCTTAAATGTCCAGAACTCAAATTTGGTGATAAGGGTGTTTTGCCAACCTAGGATCCACCATTCCCAAAGACTTGTATCCTTAATCATAACAAGGAAAGTGTATGGAGAATTTTATGCTATTGGAGAGCTATGGGGGTTGTTCTGAAATGCCGTTGTTGTTGTGTTGTTGTTATTATATATAAGTTGACTTGTGCTGTGTGTTCTTAAGCAAGTGGAGAAGCACATGAAGTGGCTGATAGACCCCCTGCCGGTGAACGTTCGAGTCATTGTCTCTGTGAATGTGGAGACCTGCCCTGCAGCGTGGAGGTACGGAAGTCCAGTCAATCCCTCAGAGTGACTGCAGACAAGGAAAGGTCCTTGATGCCCGGCTGTGGTTTTCCTGTAAATGGCAGTGAGGCTGGGGAGAAAGAACCATCTGTAGGATGGGGGCGGGGAATGGGGAGAGTCAGAGCTGGCGTAGAAGGGAAAAGAAGGAAATGGAAATGACTGCAAGTTGTCTGAACCAAGAAATGAAAGCCAATCATGACTTCCTGGGCTGAAAAGGGAGACACAGAATGGGTATGTCTGGGGAGAGAGCTAGTAGGTTTGTTTCTTGGGAGAGTTTAGTTTGAATCCTAAATTGCTAAGCCAAGTAATGACATCTAGTAGGCAGGGGAATTTTGTGGGTGAGAAAAATGGAGAGGAGGGGTGGTCTGAGAATTACCGGCTAGAGACCCATTTTCTAGAATGCAGGCTCACTTTTATTGGAAGCCCTCAGAAAAGTGACATAAGGGTTGACTTCTGTAGGGCAGTATTCCTAAACCTGTATATTTTTTTGACCCAGGGAAAAACCTTGTAAAAGTTCTTTCCTACAAGAAAGCCTCACCCACCCCCCTCGTCATGCCTCCTTAAGAAATTTTAATGCTGTGTGCACACACTGTGTGTCAGAGTGCATCTATAAGCAGACATGTGTGCACATCTGTACTTTGTACATAGCATAGGTTTTTCCTATCCCCAGTCAGTTGCCCTGTAAGAAGCCGGGGACAGAGACCATCTTGAACGGCTCCCCTGAGCAGGTCCCGAGTGTGGAAATACAGGTGTTTCTCCACTTAGCTAACATGTAGCTATGACACTCTGCTTTGTCGGCCAATGTAATGATAAACCTTAGAATGAATCAAATAATAATTTAATGTGACTGCCAGATTCCATAGGTTTATTTTATAAAGGTTGCATAAAAATAAGTCATCTGATGGTTTGTAAGGGGTGTTATGGTAGATTATGGTCTTCGTTGGATTGTTAAAAATTTCTTTTCTTTTTTCTAAAAGGTTGTGGCCTACACTGCATCTTGATCCTTTAAGCCCCAAAGATGCGAAATCCATAATAATGGCAGAATGCCACTCTGTTGACATGACGTTGAGCAGAGAGCAGGTGAGCTTTCCCACGTTGATGCTTTCCCTACTCCTTGCCAGAAGACTTAAAATTCAAGATAGAGCTCTGTTCTTCTGAGGGACTCAGGCGTTCAGCGATTATTTTGGTAATAATTTTTCCCTTTTAAAAAACAGTGTGTGTGCTGTGCATGTGTGTACCTGTGTGTATGCAGGTGTGTGCACCCATGTGCGAGCATGTAGAGGCCAGAGACTGGAGTCAGGTGTCACCCCCTGTTGCTCCACATTTATTTATTTATTTATTTATTTATTTATTTGTTTGTTTGTTTATTTTGAGCCAGGGTCTCACTGAACCTAGTGCTCAGCATTTGGCTAAACCAGATGGCCAGCAAGCTCCAGGAACCCACCTGTCTCTGCCACTTCACCCCACCCCCATCCCACCTCCCATTGCTGGGGTTATGGGCACACGCAACCACACCCAGCTTTAATGTGAGCCCCTCACGATCTGACCTCCGGTTCTCATGCTCATACAGCAAGCTCTTTATCCACTGAGCTACCTCCCCAACCAGCCCCATTCTGTTTTCAATGACCGACACAGAGGAAGCAATCCAAATACGTTGGCCTTTAGGAAGAGTATATAGCGTTAAGTGGGTCTTCTAAAAAGTGAGAAGTGTTTTTATATTGGCTGCATCTCCCTTCTGCCTCTCGCTGCAGCCAGGCTCCCTCCATTGCACCTGTGACATCAGTGATAGCAACAGAGACAGATTCCTTCTGCTGGGACCTCTGGGGCTGGCTCAGGAGTAATGATCCCAGGCCACTTTTCTCACTTTCGTTTTGTTTTGTTTGGAAACTGGTGTAGGAGAAGCAGCTAGACCAACACTGCCGCTCTGCCACCACCTGCAATGCCCTCTATACCACCCTTTTCAGCAAAATGATGGCGTGGTAAGTGGTCATCTCCCTTGGTGTTCTGCTTGTGTTCATCTGGCTGCAGTCCGCTTTCTCTGCAAAGCAAGGGCTGTTTCAGGCTAGCCTTGTTGGCCTTGGATGTCTCCCTATTCTTATGTGACACTCACTCGGGAGGATGTGACTCACTGTCGAGGGTGGAGGAATCAGGAACTTTTTACTGCTCCGTTCTCAAGTCTACCCATAAGTATGTATTTTCCATATCATCATTAGTCCACTTTACATGAGCCATGGGTTGCTGGGCTTTGGTTTCTTCTTCCTCACAGCCCCACTCCACACAGTCCTCAGCCGGAGATGAAAAAGGACTATCTTTCTGATGTTTGTCATAATAGACATCATCCTAACACAGCCTTACAGACACGGAATCTAGCGTTCTTGTCTTTTAATTCCACTTTCTCATTTTGAACAAGTCTGAAATGAAAAGAAAATTTTACAAGATTGAGTTTCCTATGGCATGCCCTCCAACCTTTCCATTGTTACTTGTGGAAATACAGTGTGACCAGTCGAGAATGTGGCTCCTCAGCCATACAAATGTATGGTGTTTATTGTATGAATCCCCTTTATTAAACATAGATTCTTTCTTATACAATATAGCTGAATATGAGTTCCCCTCCCTCTGCTCTCAGTTGCTCCCTACCTCCTCTCCCATCCAGAAAGGGTTCTGTCTCTCACTAGAAAGGGTTTCCAGGAGATAACAAAAGAAAATATAGTAAGATAAAACAAAAACCGTCATATTGAAGTTGGACAGGACAAGCCAACAGAAAAATAAGAACCCCAAGAGAAGGTACAAGAATCAGAGACCCATTGGTTTACACATTCGGGAGTCGCAAGAAAGTGTTAAACTGAAAGCTCCAGTATCTATGCAGAGGACCTGATGCAGACCTGTGAAGGCCTGGGCTGGATGCTTCCGTCTGAGTTCATGTGACCTTTGCGGGGTCTGTGTATGGTCTTGTTCTCCTGGTGTCTTCTGCCCCTCTGTTTTTCCATTCCCTTCTTTCTCCTCTTATGAAGGGTTCTTTCAACTCTGAGGGGAGGGATTTGATGGGGACATCTCATTTAGATTTGTGTCTTCCAAGGTCTCTCTCTGTGTGTCTCTCTGTCTCCTATGTGTCTCTGTCTCTGTCTCTCTCTCTCTCTCTCTCTCTCTCTCTCTCTCTCTCTCTGCAGGAGGAAGTCTCTCTGTTGATGACTGAATAAGGCACTGATCTATAAGAATAGCAGAATATCATTGGAAGTCATTTTATTGTTACTATTATTTTTTAGGACCAGTAGTATATGGCTTTAAGTTAGGTCTCTGGGCTATCTAGACTCTGGTTCTTGGTCACCCAAGCAGTGTCAGGTATGGGTTCCATCTTATGGAGTGGGTCTTAAGTCAAATCAGACATCAGTGGTTACTTCCACAAGGTTTGTACCACTATTGCCTTGGCATATTTTGCAGGCAGGACAGATTGTAGATCAAAGGCTCTGTGATTGGGTTGGTGTTTAGTTTAGGTTTTTTTTTTTTTTTTTTCGATAGTCTTCAGAGTACCTTTCCATTCATAGATGCTAGAACATGGGTTCTTGGTAGGCACCAGCTTGAGTTTACTGAGTTGTGTGGGTGTTGTCTTCAGTAATAGGGCCTTACTGTCAGTTTGTGGAGAGCAACCTATTGTCTTGGCAACAGCCTGCGGTTGTGGGGGCTTTTTACCATATCCTTTCAGCCAACAACTCAATTGGATGAATTCTGACACTGGAAATTTCCATTTGGTGACAAGATATGGCCAATAGGGATTCTGTTTCCCACATTATTTGGAGACTCCATTGGAATTCCCTTCATATATTAAAGGAAGTTCCCACTGCACTAGGTTTCTGTACTGCCCCTCAAATGTTCTTTAGTTCTATCGTCTCTCCCCTCATTCCCTTCCTCAATCCCATCTTCCTTCCCCCTTCCCACCTGATCCCCCCATTCTTGCCCCTCCTCCCACCCCTGACTCCAGTACCCATAGGATCTATTCTATTTTCCCTTCCCAGAGAGATCCATGTGTCCCAGGTAGTCCCTTCTTCTATGCCCAGTGTCTCTGGGTCTACAGATTGTAGCTTGGTCATCATTTATCGATGGCTAGTATCCAGATATAAGTGAATACATACCTTATTTATCTTTCTGTGTCTAGGTTGCCTCACAATGATATTTTTCTAGTTACATCCATTTGCCAGCAAATTTCATGATATCATTTTTTTTCCCCTCTGGTTTTTTGAGACAGAGTTTCTCTGTGGCTTTGGAGGCTGTCCCGGAACTAGCTCTTGTAGACCAGGCTGGTCTCGAACTCTCAGAGATTGCCTGCCTCTGCCTCCCAAGTGCTGGGATTAAAGGCGTGTGCCACCACCGCCCAGCTATGATATCATTTTTAACAGCTGGATAATACTCCATTATGTAAATGTACCACTTTTTTAAAAAACCATTCTTCTGTTGAGGGACATCTAGGTTGTTTCCAATTTCTGGCTATTGTGAACTGAGCAGCACTAGGAATCCTGTGGAAGAGAGGAAGGAAAGATTATAGGAGCCAGAGGGGGTCAAGGATTCCACAAGAAAACCTACAGAATCAAGTAATCTTGACTCGTAGGGGCTCACAGAGACTTGAGCCGACAACCAGGGAACCTGTATGGGGCTGACCTAGGCACTCTGCACATATGTTGCAGTTGTATAGTTTGGTCCTCTTGTGGGACTCCTTAACAGCGGGAGCAGGGCCTGTCTCTAACTCTTTTTCTTGCTTTTGGGACGCTTCCTCCTACTGGGTTGCCTCTTCCAACCATAATATGAGGGATGGTGCCTAGTCTTATTGCAACTTTATATGCTGTGTTTGATTGATATCCATGGGAGGCCTGCTCTTTTCTGAAGGGAAATGGGAGAAGGAGTAGACCTGGGGAGAAGGGGTGGTGAGGAGAGGGATTGGGAGGAGAGGAGAGAGGAGAAACTGTGGTTGGGATGTAATATATGAGAGAAGAATCAATTTAAAAAATAAAAATAAATTTAAGAAATAAAAAATGAATAGAGTAGCAATGTGTTTGAGCAAGTGTCCCTATGGTAGGGTGGGGTATCCTTTGGGTCTATGCCTAAGGGTGGTATAGCTGGGACTTGAGGTAGATCGATTCCTATCTTTCTGAGGAACCACCATATTGATTTCCAAAGTGACTGTGCAAGCTTGTACTCCCACCAGCAAAGGAAGAGTGTCTTCCTTGCTCCACAGCCTCTCCAGCATAAGCTTTCATCGGTGTTTTTGATCTTAGCCATTCTGACAGATGTATCTCAGAGTTGCTTTGATTTGTATTTCCCTGATGGCTAAGGAGGTTGAACATTTCTTTAAGTGTTTCTAAGCCATTTGCATTTTCTCTGTTGAGAATTCTTGTTTAGAACTGAACCCCATTTTTCAATTGGGCTGTTTTATTTATTTATTTATTTATTTATTTATTTTTGATACCAAGTTTCTACAGTAATCTATTTTATGAGGACTGTGGACCATTTTTGTATTTAAAAAAGAAACTCTTGTGTGGGTGGAGTTTGTTTTTGCAGTGCTAGATACTGAATCCAGACCTAGGCATGGACATGTACTCTGCTGCTAGGTAGCATCCTGAGTTCGTGTGCGTGTGTGTGTGTGTGTGTGTGTGTGTGTGTGTGTGTGTGTCCATACAGTTTCAGCATGCGTTGGTATCAGTGTTTATTGTCACCCTCTAAGGGAGGGAGGAGATGCTTTAAATGTCCCCTGCAGGTGGGTAGCATGCTGGAGGATAAGAGCCAACCCTTGCGGGGCATTGGTGGCCCAGGCCTTTAATCCCAGCAGTAGGGAGGCAGAGGTGGATCTCTGTGAGTTGGAGGCCAGCCTGGTCTACAGAGTGAGTTCCAGGACAGGCTCCAAAGCTACACAGAGAAACCCTGTCTCGAAAAACAAAAAACAAAAACAACAAAACAACAACAACAAAAAGCCAACCCTTACTCATTTTTTAAAAGATTTTATTTATTTATTATGTATACAACATTCTGCTTCCATGTATATCTGCACACCAGAAGAGGGCACCAGATCTAATAATGGGTGGTTGTGAGCCACCATGTGGTTGCTGGGAATTGAACTCAGGACCTCTGGAAGAGCAGTCGGCACTCTTAACCTCTGAGCCATCTCTCCAGCCCCTTACTCATTTTTATATTCCACGGAGAACACTAATTACTTGACATACATTAACTCTCGGCACAAGTTCATTGAAATGGATTAAATGGTATAATAAAACAAACCAAATGACTCCAGCAGCCCCCAGAAAACTATCATTTCTCTGTATTTTTATTGAATTCCCATTATGGGTTATAGTGCAAACATGGCGGTCACTGTTTTTATGTGCCCAGATTCTTCACAGATATTGGCAGTCTGTATGAAACTCGGTCTGTTCTCAATTTCCACAGTGCCGGGAGAGCAGGCAACTTAGAGAAAACCCTTCGTCAGTGCCTGGAGTGTCAAGACACCGTTTCATTGTACAGACTCGTTCTCCGCTCCATCCGGGAGTCTATGCCAAGTGAGGTGGATAAAGAGCTGATGACACAGGTGAAGGGCAGTGCACCCACCAGAGGACAGCTGGGGACCTTGTGTGTAGTCCCGTGGGTAGGGTTTGTTGGTATCCTGGCATTATGCTGATCCCGCCGCCTAACAATGGGCAGGATGCGCACACCAGCGTTCAGGCAGATACTTAGACAGCTCAAAGGTTGCATGGCGCATAAGGACTCTGTTTGCATGTGCAAGCTTCCCCTTTTACGTGAGCGCATCTGCCTGTTTGCCCCTTATCCCCTTACCCCCTTTCCCTTCCCCTTCTCTTTTTTCTCTTCCACCTGTCTCTCTTCCATCTCTGCTCCCGGTCAGCCGACACCTATTTCTCCCTTGTTCCCTTTCCCAATTAACTCCACATGGGTTTGTTGAGTCACCCGCAGCCAGCTATTGATGAAAAATAACAAGCGTTAAGTCATTTTTTATTTGAGTTTAAGTACATTGCAAGCATTTGAGAAAGGCTGCACTCTTCCTGGTTATCACCGAGATTTCGCTTCTCACGGTTATTCGTTGTCTTGTTTCTTGTGTTTTATAAGACAGGGTTGTTCTAAAGCTCTGGCTGTCCTGGAGCCCAGGCTGGTCTCAAACTCGCAGCCATCCTCCTGAGCCAGCCTTCCAGGTGTTGGGATTATAGGTTTGCACAGCCATGCTTGACTTTTACTCCTTTTTAAATTGGGTTGTCTGTTTCTTATTGGTCTGTGCTTGTTTTTTCTTTTAGGATTTAATTTTTTAAAATTCTGTGTATGCCTGTGTGTCTGTTGGAGGGCATATGTGAGTACAGGTTCCCCAGGAGGCCAGAAGAGGATTCTGGATGCTTTGGAGAAGGAGTTGTGTGTGGTTGTGAGCCTCCTGGTGTGTCCTCTGGAAGAGCAGCAAGGGTTTTTAAGCACTGAGCCATCTCCCCACTCCTGGGTTTCTTTTTCTTATTGGTCTGAAGTTCTTAAATGTTCATATTGAATACAAATTACATGTCTTTTTCCTTTGTATTTTGTCACCTATGATGGTACTTATTTAAAAATTTTATTTTGGTAAAATCAAATTTACCAACAGTTCTGCTGTGTTTCAAACTCTCTGCTGCTTTAAATGTCCCTGTGTGGTGTGTGTTCATGTAGTTTCCTTCAAAACATCTTATAGTCTCTGTGTGTGCATCTTTAATTCATGTGGATGTATTTTAGCTGTGTAAGAGAAACATATTTGCTTTTTATTTAGCCTTTTGTTATGTGGCTATCTGATTGTTGTTTTTATTAAATAATATATATTCTCTTCTGATTTGGAGGGCTGACAGATATCAAGCTCACATGTAATTGTGGGTCTGTTTCTAGGCTTTTCTATTCAGTTTAGCTCCCCCACCCCATGATATATTGTCTTAGAACGTTAAGACAAGCTTTGACATTTTGTTGAGCAAATTGTCTTTTGCTGTTATTTTTTGTGATTGTCTTAGCTAAGGTGTGTGTGTGTGTGTGTGTGTGTGTGTGTGTGAGAGAGAGAGAGAGAGAGAGAGAGAGAGAGAGAGAGAGAGAGAGAGAGATCTGCATATATGTACAGGTGTATGTGTAGGAAAATGCACTTGCCCATGTGTACATATGTGGAGGTCAGACATCAGGATGTCTTCATCAGTTGCTTCTCTTTGTTTCTTTGAGACAAAGTTTGGATAAAAAGTTAATAAGTGTTAACAAGTTTTACACATTCTTGGCTGTGATTTCTGAGGTGCCCTGTGCTTCCTGTGTGTTTTGCCCTCTGTGTAGATTCTCTGCCTCATCAACGTTAGTCACAATGGTGTGAGTGAGTCCGAGCTGATGGAGCTGTACCCAGAGATGTCCTGGGCCTCCATGACCTCCATCGTCCACAGTTTACACAAAATGTGTCTGCTGACTTACAGCTGTGGCCTGCTCAGATTTCGACATCTGCAGGTAAACATTATTTCAAACATCTTTTTAACAAAAAGTTGGGGGTTTTTTTTGTTTTTTTTTTACTTGTAAGTATCTCTCTAGCATTCCATGCCATGTTACACTATGTTATGTTAAATGTTTCAGGTGTTAGCATCAAAAGCTAAAATTTGGCATTACACTTTGGTTTTTTGCAGTGACTTTAGATTGCATGTGAACTTGCCCAACACTAAGTGGGTCTAGTGCCTTCAGGAGGCAGCTATTACTTCAAAAGTGGTACCCAAGGTGCTTTAGTTCCAAAGATCTGCTGGAAAATATTGTCCCTGGGGCTGGAGAGATGGCTCAGCCATTAAAGGCTAGGCTCACAGCAAAAAGTATATTGTCTCTGTCATTAACAATAGTGTATTGTACACTTACAGTTTTACTAAAGGGAGCCAGGCACAGTACCACAGGCCTACCATTATCCTAGTACCTCTGAGGTAGAGACAGGAGGCTCAGGAGTTCAAGACTAGCCTCTGCTGTGTAGTTTGTGTAGCCTCTGCTGTGTAGTCTAGCCTGTGCTGCATGAGCTAGGGATGGTGGCATAAGCCTATAACCCTGGGAGGCTAAGGCAGGAGCCTTGTAAATCTGAGGCCAGCCTAGGCTACCCTACATAGCAAGACGACCTAGTAAGTCTCAAAAATCAAAACAGTGATTAAGAAGGTGTCTCTCTTGTTACATGTTACACATAAAATGTTTAAAAAATAGCGAAATTCTAGTCATAAAACACATGAAGCAAAAAGGGAGTTTCTTTCTAGGAATGCAAGCATGAGGCAAGTCAGCCTTTTACAGTCCTTTGTATTCCTTCTCCCCTGGGTGAGCTGGACAGACTTTCCAGGTTCTCACAGGGCTGTGAAGGGACTGATGATGGCCGTTGAAGACTTGCTGTGTGGCTCATGATTGTAACTCTTCAGAAATGGTTGGCTAATAGAATCCCTATCGTATGTGTGCCATGAGCAAAAGCATGGTCCAGCCTATCACAGCAATGTCCCAGTCTCTGGTACCAACTTCTGTCTTAGTCAGGGTTTCTATTGCTGTGAAGAGACACCATGACCACGGCAACTCTTATAAAGGAAAACGTTTAATTGGGGCTGGCTTACAGTTCAGAGGCTTATTAGTCCATTGTCATTGTGGCAAGAAGCATGGCAGTGTGCAGGCAGACCTGATGCTTCAGAGTTACCTGAAAGTTCTATATCTGGATCTACGGGCAGCTGGAAGAGACAGTGAGTCACTAGGCCTTGCTTGATTTTATACCTGAGGCTGTATGGCTCAGGCGTATAGCCCAGGCTGGCCTAAGCAAATGTTCTTCCTGCTTTTACCTTTGTGTGATGGACACAGTGCCACATCTAATTTTCTGGGATTTAAAACATACACACACACATTAATTTTTGAATTAAATTGTGCTTTGAATTCTTAAGTTTTACACTAAACTGAGTTTATTATGTTAGTGTATCCTTGGTTTAAAAATACTGTAGGGTTATTTTTACTGTGTAACTATAAAATAAAAGAATTATAAATTTCTTTTTGCAAGTCAGATGCATAATGACTTAAAACAGAATCTGGTTTCTTTTCTGTCTCTCCAGGCCTGGGAAACAGTGAAACTGGAGTACATGGAGGACCCCACCCTCATTTCTTCATACAGGCAAAAGCTGATCAACTATTTTACCTCACAGCTCAGGTATCAGAGATGTCTCTTTGTTCTTCTGTAACACACTCTGCCTTTGTATTCTTGTTTCTCTCTCTTAGCTTCTAAGTTAAAGTGTAAAATTCATCCAGGTCAGATGACACAGGCCTTAATACCAGTTACTAGGGAAACTGAGGCAGGGGGATTGCAGGTTTAAAGTCTGTATGGACTACTGAGTGGGTTCAAGGCTAGCCTAAAAATTTAGTGTGACCTTCCCTATCTCAAAATTAAATTAATAAATAAATAAAATTAAAGGCTAGGAAGGTAGCCCAGTGTCTACCTAATAGCAAGAAAAAAAAATGCCATTTTATAGAAATCTTGTTATGATAAAGGTAAAACCTTGGATGACATTGATACAAGATAAATTTATTGTCTTTATATTTATTGTTTAAATAATTAAAATATATGTCACACATTTCATGTTCTCCCTGTCATGTGCATGCATGGGCGCGCGCACGCGCGCGCGCGCACACACACACACACACACACACACACACACACACACAGAGGTATATGTACCTCTGTTCATGTATATTCAGGCCCGTTGAAGTTTTTTTTTTTTTGGTTTGTTTTTGTTTTCCCTCATTTAGGAAGACTTTCCACTCTTTTAACCCCTTTCAATGTTTCAATGTTTTATCTTCTTCCTCATAATGGGGAAGAGGCTGGTTGAGACTCTCAGAGATTTATCTCACAGTGGGGATGGTAAAGGTTTCTAGTATCGGCCTAGCTTTCTTGGCTTTGGATTATACTAGAGTCAGAAATGGTGGTTAAATGTGTTCCCTCCAGGGGTCTCCTGACGCCTTGGGACCCCTCTGTTGCTGCAGGTCTCACTCACTGTGTGGTCTCCTCTCTCCCGCAGTCAGGACCGAGTGACCTGGAGAAGCGCAGATGAGCTCCCCTGGCTTTTTCAGCAGCAGGGAAGCAAACAGAAGCTGCATGACTGCCTCCTCAACCTCCTCGTGTCTCAGAACCTTTACAAAAGGTCCGCAGCTCATTCTAGATCCTCTCTGCAGAGGAAGAATTCAAACAGTTAGTTGTTCTGCTTAACAACGCTGACAAAATGGAGTTGTCCTTACATTTAAAATCAGAATAGTTTCAGTAGTACCTGAAATACAGACAGTAGGGTGGGGGTTGGGGGACTCCATGACATTTGTTATGAGATCTTATTTGTTGGGGGAGAGTATGTTCTACTTTACAGAAATCAGCTGCAATGATCCCAGGGCAATTTCATGTCTTATTCTTGCAATTAAGCAGATTGTAAACCATGCAGAGGCATTATTCCTAAGGTGAGCTTCTCTGGGCCTTTAGGTCTCTTGCAAGTGTCATGTCGAAACAGATGCTGGGCTCCCAGTGAAGTCTCAGCAGTATGAATGTGACTTTTGCTCTGGTTCTTCAGCATACTCTTGCCTCTCTTGATATACTTGAATTTGCTGTCAGTGTAACTGCCCTTTCATTAGCCTGGAATCTGACCTGCTAAGCCCCAGGAAGGATTTTTTTGTTTGTTTTCTGCCTCCACTTAGAAATTTAGAATTAGATGTATAATTTGATTTGCTTCTGAGCAAGCACTCACAAATTTCATTCTTGGACCTGTTGAGCTCCATGCCAGCTGTTTGTGATTCCTGTGAAGTCAGCTTTGCCTTTAGCTTGGCATCTCTCTTCATCTCCTCAGTATTACCTGCAGATGAACATGGTCTCACACACACACACACACACACACACACACACACACACACAGAGGCAGAGGCTATCACGAAGTGGATATGCAATGGGAGCTGGTCTGCTTTGCTAGTTTCTGCTATTCTAACTCCCATGGTTTAAAATCATTTGGGGATGAGCTGGGTTCACCTTAGCACGAAATGTCTACTGGGCATTCCAGTGAATTGGCACCAGAGACTAAGCAAGATCTCAGTGACAGCTGCTGGCTTCGCCAAAGCCTTCTGCTCTGCACTCACACAGCAGGTGGCGCTGACATCCCTTTCTGTACACACAATGGTGAGGGGTGGGAGGTCAGACAGTCTATTCCAGATGCCACTGCCTCGGAAGCAGTGGGACAGATGACAATTCAAGTCTGGCCTAACTGTCACTGTACGATGTTTGCCTCTGCATAAATTGCCAATAGCTCAGTAGAAAGGAATTGCAGTGGATTTTAAAGTATGGTTTCCTCAAGTTAATGTTTGTTGGGACAGAGGACACTTTGCCGAGTTGCTGAGTTACTGGCAGTTTGTTGGCAAAGACAAAGGTGCGATGGCGACCGAGTACTTTGAGTCACTGAAGCAGTATGGGAACTACGAAGGCGAGGAGAACATGCTATGCCTAGCTGACCTGTACGAAACACTTGGCCGGTTTCTGAAGGACCTCGGCCTTCTCAGTCAGGTAACCTCCATGGATTCCAAGGCAGAGTGGCTCTCCATGTGGTCTCTCTTTCCCAGGAGGGGAGCTGTTTTCTTTGTGGTGCTGAGATCGGTGATGTTTAATCAGCAGTTTAATTGCCATGGTGATCAGCCTCTCGCCTTTGTTCCCAGGCTGTGGTGCCCTTACAGAGGTCCCTAGAAATTCGGGAGACAGCGTTAGATCCAGACCACCCAAGAGTAGCCCAGTCCCTGCACCAACTGGCCAGCGTGTACGTGCAGTGGAAGAAGTTTGCAGATGCAGAGCAGCTGTACAAACAGGCCTTGGAGATCTCAGAAAATGCTTATGGTGCAGACCATCCACAAGCTGCTCGGGAACTCGAGGCACTGGCAACTTTGTACCATAAACAAAACAAGTAAGTCTTAGGTGGGTCACACTCTAACTGTACAAAGGGAGAGACAGGGTTTCTCTGTGGCTTTGGAGGCTGTCCTGGAACTAGCTCTTGTAGACCAGGCTGGTCTTGAACTCACAGAGATCCACCTGCCTCTGCCTCCCGAGTGCTGGGATTAAAGGCGTGCGCCACCACAGCCCGGCCGGGAGTGGGTGTTTCTAATGCATGTAAGTGGTAGGCTTTGCTTTGGGGGTCTTTCTCTTACTTATCCTATGCATCGTGTGCAGGTGGTATTTCCTGGTCTTCATTGGGGACACAAAGAAAATTAGAATTCCCGGATTTCTTGGTTTTTGTTTTCATTGAAGATGCATGAAGGCTAGAGCATGAGCTTGGAAGTCATGTCATGTGAGGTTTGAACTCTGGCTCTTCCACCAGCCATCACTATAACGCTGAGCACATTACTACCGCAAGGACCTCAGTCCTAATGGCCAAGTCCTATTTGACAAGAAGGTTTTATTGGCTCCTCGCCATGCTTTTTTATTTACGTATTATTTGCGGTTGCCTCTGTGCATCACTGGAAGGTTTCCTTGGTTTTGACAGAGGCCACATTGCCCACAAAGCCTAAAATATCAACTAGACACCCTTTATAGGAAATGTTGGCTGTAGTGTTATAAAAAGGCTTTCAAAGTGAGGTTATATCTCAGCAATAGAGGACTTGCCTAGCTGTGTATGGCCCTGGGTGTGACCCCTGACGCCCTTTGAGTAAGACTTTCTACCTACTGGGCTGAGTGGCCTCTCTTCCTCTCTCAGAAACCCTTTCTCTTCCTCCACCATTAGAGAGACTGCCTGGAATTTTTTCCTCTTAATTCTATAAGTATTGTTTTACACTAACTTTGCCTGGATTTTTGCATTTATAACTAACCAAAATTTAACCTGTCCAGGTAAAAGGTGCTCACTGCAAACTAAACTTTGGGATTTTCAGTGTGGTAGACTGCTAGAGATTCAGACTGCATTAAGTCAGATTAAAACAATTAAATGTGAGCTTTTTAGAGGGCTGTGCGGGTTTCCTCGGAGATCTTGAGCTGCATGAGCTGCCACTAGACCCCTGTTGTATTTAACAGTTGAAACCAGCCTGTGTCCAACTGTTTGCATCTCCCTGAATCATGAATATGCTCATGGAATATGCTCTATTCCCCAGCTCACCATTTTCCCTCCCCCTCCCACCCCTCTCTCATTTTTTTTTAAAGATATGAGCAAGCTGAACATTTTAGGAAAAAATCCGTTATAATCCGCCAGCAAGCCACAAGGAGAAAAGGCAGCCTGGTAATGAGACTGTGTCCCTGTTGTCCTTTGAACTCAAGGGGAAGATGAGATCGGAATATCATGAGTGCATAACCCTCGCATTGGAGAGCTTCAGATTTTAAGTGACTTCTAGGAAGGCACCGACTGGCATTTTCCTTTTATTCATAATCACGGTATTGTTGAACAGCCCAATCCAGAGGGCTTTTAAGTTGTAAAGCTCAGCTTAACTTGTAAGTTTTAAGTTATAAAACTCTTCCAGTTATAGACTCTGGAAGGTACTATTTCAAGTTACTTTGATTCTTTTCTGTGAAGAGTTAGGAAAGGAAATAGAAGTTTAATTAACATCTGTAAAATTCAGATGTGAAAGAATGGTTTCCCTTGGGCATAATATTTTAAATGTTTCTAAGTTGCTGATAAAAGCCTAAATATAGCATGTTTGGCTTAAAATTCTCTGTCCATGGGACTGAGGAGATAGTGAGTAAAGTGCTTGCTTGCTGTACAAACATGAGGTCCTGAGCTTGATTCCAGCCCCCACAGCAATAAGAAGCAAAGGCTGGCATGCTGGCACACTTGCAACCCAGCACTGGGGAGGTAGACACAGGAAGATCACTGTCACTTTCCCAGTGAATGACACCATTTCAGAAACTAAGGTGGGTGGTAATTGGGGATCCACATGTGTGCACAGATGCACAATTTTAAAAAACTAAATAGGACCTGATGCTTATACATGCAGCGATAGAGTTGGTAAAGATCAGGAAGCTAGTCTTTTCTGACATGCTTTGACATATATCATGCTAAAATACCTCATAACCATTTTCACAAACATGGTGTTTAATAAATTTGTGAACATGATTCCATGTAGAAATAAACACACATGCTCCTCATAAACTTTATATTCAATGTGCTACTTAAAACAACTGCTGTCTAAAGAGAAAGGTTTTCATTAGGACAACAGTAGATGCCTCCAGAGTCGAGGCTGGTGCTCAGTGGTTGCGTTTTTGTGTTACCGCAGTACGGGTTTGCCCTGCTACGCAGACGGGCTCTGCAGTTAGAAGAGCTCACCTTAGGCAAGGACAAGCCTGAGAATGCCCGCACCCTCAATGAACTGGGTGTCCTCTACTATCTTCAAAACAACCTCGAGTGAGTACCGTGGCACTCATGCCGAGGTTAAGTATCCACTGTGTTGTGTGTCTTTGGTATGAAGCTGTTCTACATGTCAATCACGTCCAAAGTTAGGAGAAAAAAAGATTTAAAAACAGAACCCTGCTAGTTTCCTGTTTGGTGTTATTATGTCTTCTTTCCTTTTCCTTCCCACGTGGCTTCTGAACCTCAGCGTTACTCTGCATCTTCCCTAGTGTGGCCTTTGTGCTTGTGAAAAGTGATTGCGTGTGGACATCGTACATGAGACCTCACAGAGGCAACTTCAAACCTGGGAGGGGCTGGAAGAAACAGTGGCCGCTGCCGCTTCACCCTTTAGTTTACCTGGACAGAAAAGACTACACACACTTACACCTCCACTGTCTGAAAACCAAGTATGGTTAGGTTTCTTCAGATGTCAGAAACAGCTAGTCAATTTGAAACTTCAGAAAAATGCAACACATTTTTTTTTTTTAACATCCACTTCACCTAAGTTTCTTTTACTAACAATTTTTTGGTAATAATTCCTAAGAAAAAAGGAATGGATGCCAACATCTTTCATTTGGCACACGAGGCTGATCACTGTAAGGTCTTAGAAGGCTGTTTCCAAAAATATCTGTGGGTTTTTCTTTTAGGAGAAATGGAGAATTGATGCCTCCTGGCAAGCGAAGGGGAGGGGGGGGAAGGTGGGAGGTGGGTTTGGACTGAATCCTTCACTTCAGTGTGTCTACGGATAAAAAATGTTCCTGTTCCCCACATCGTTAGGGTTCTGTTTAAGGCATGTTGGGGTTTTGTTCCTAGAACAGCAGAGCAGTTTCTGAAGCGTTCCTTGGAAATGAGGGAGCGGGTTCTGGGGCCAGATCACCCAGACTGTGCCCAGTCCCTGAACAACTTGGCAGCTCTTTGCAATGAAAAGAAGCAGTATGAGAAAGCAGAGGAGCTCTATGAGCGAGCCCTGGACATCCGGAGACGAGCCTTGGCACCTGACCACCCTTCCCTGGCCTACACAGTGAAGCATCTCGCTATCTTGTATAAGAAAACAGTAAGTTTGCCCCACTATGTCTGTGTGCTTTATAATGTACCACAGAAGCCATGACTGCAGCCAGCTATTTAGTTTATCATCTGACGGGAGGTTATTTCAGGTGAGCTTTTAAAAACAGCATTATTTAATTTCTAACAAATGAGAACGAGAAGATATATATTGTTTCAGATTTAATTAAGATACTGATTTGGTTTTTTGAAAATGCATTCCAACTACAAATCTATCAACATTGTGAATGAGTTCTTTTCGAATATAAACTGTTTTGTCAACATTATGAATGAGATCTTTTTTGTTATGTTACATCTCGGGCATTTTCAAATCCTCTTACTGTACTTACTACTAACCAAAACACACCAAATCACCCAATGGCCAGGACTGCCAACATTGCCTTATTTTTTTTTTAACAAAATTGTCATTTTATTTCACTCTTCTCTGACTTTATCTACAATTAAATAATCAGCTCTTTGCCATGGGAGTAAAGTTTGGATTTTTGTATCTGTTCAAAACAAAACTTGGCCACAGATTGCTTTGAGAGGTACAGTGGCAGAGCTGTCACCTTCTTGAAATGTTGGTGGCTCCCTTGCTGGTGTGCCCCCCCCCCCACACACACACACACAGAACCTCATGTAGTAAGAAGGGAATGTGCTGTTCTTTCAGGCAACTTCTATGTTAAAAGAAATCACCAAGGAAACTCCAAGGGAACTTGGCAGTTGGTAGGAAGTGGTTTTATTCTGATACCTCCATGACTTAAGTTCAGCAACAGACCTACACCACCGGGCTTTTCTTTCACTGGAAACACTGGGGAGTAAATAAAGCACTTTCCAAATTGTCAGACAATGGTTGTGTTCCCAACAGCTCCATTTCCATAGTCTATTGGATTTTCAGTTGCTTGAAAATAAGCGTGACCAGCTGTAGAAAAGGCTTCTGCAACTTTATTTAATACATTTTATTTCTGGGGGAAGCTCTGGTCAGAATATCTATGGCTTTCATGTTTTTGTTAGATTATACTTTTGTTTTTTAGGGAAGAGTTGACAAGGCTGTACCTTTATATGAATTGGCTGTTGAAATTCGGCAGAAATCCTTTGGCCCAAAACACCCCAGTGTAGCTACTGCCTTGGTGAACTTGGCAGTCCTTCATAGCCAGATGGTAAGCATCTACATTTCAACTATTTACAAATGAATAATGTGAGGGTAAGAAAATATGGATAAATATAGGTTAATGGCACAGTAAAGAAAATATAAGACTATTTGCCAGTTAATGCTTCCTTTTTAAATACCTCAAACTTTATTAAGGCTAGATTTGTAAGCTGGTTCCTGTCTGAGAACACCAGCCAACTGCTGAGCTCAGGTTTGCTTTTCACCTTCTGGAGACCCCTGAACCCACAGGACAGTCTCAGAGCATCTGCCCAAGGACCCGCTGGGCCAGCAGCAGGCTTGTGCTTTGGATTTGAGTCAGACTGGTGCTAGGACAAGCCTGAAACTTGGAGTTTTTCCTTTCTATTACGTTATAATTATTCATCAAATAGTGTTTACTTGCATCTCTTAGGAGGATATTAAGATTTTTAAAGTAGGTCAGCTCGGTATAGAATACATTAATAATCATTTCATAAACAGTGTGTTTAAGTGAGCACTATTTTTTTTAATAAGAAAAAGCACAGTGAAGCCCTGCCACTTTATGAGAGAGCATTAAAGATTTATGAAGATAGCTTGGGGCGGATGCATCCTCGAGTTGGAGAAACATTAAAAAATTTAGCTGTGCTCAGGTAAGAACTGTTTTCGTATCTATCCCAGGTCTTTGGCAGTTCCCACTCATCACAGAATAGCATGAAAGATTTATTGCTGAAACTAGTCTTTCTCTGGAGGGAGAGTAGTTGTTTTGGTCTCCTAGCTTTAGATCCTCAGGTGATACCCAAAAGTAGGGTAAAGAGGGCTTACTTTTTTGGAGGTGTGTATTGTGGTAGTAAAAATGGCTTATACTACAGGCTGCCTCTGGAGTGATGGGGCCACTTACTGACCTCAGAGCCAAGTTAAGTGTGTGTTGAGTTTTACTCACTCCTGTGTGTTCATCTTAGGATACAGATGATAACAACACTTGTTACCATTTTTTTTTTTTTAACCAAACCCATCACAACATCGTCTTAATGCTGCACATGCAAGAGACGTAATTCCACAGTGTAGATAGATGAGTTTGGGAACCCTGGCCAACTGGTCTACCTGAATGAATAGCCCCCAATCCTACGCCCATATATGACAAAGAAGAAAGTGTAGTGGGAATGGGAAATTACTTGCAACTTGTTTTTCTGTCTCTAGAATGGCTATTTAGAAGGGAGAGCTGCTTCTTGCTAATAAGTATATTCTCATGTCTTTTTCTTTCAAAGCTATGAAGAAGGGAATTTTGAAAAGGCTGCTGAACTGTACAAAAGGGCAATGGAAATAAAAGAAGCAGAGACATCACTTTTGGGTGGAAAAGCTCCTTCAAGGCAGTCATCAAGTGGGGACACATTTATCTTTAAAACAACTCATTCTCCTAATATTTTCCTTCCCCAGGGACAAAGGTAACAGTGCCAAGTTTTTGCAAGAATACCTCAGGATAAAACAAACATCTGGTACATTTGAATTCAAAACAGTGTTTTTTAAAGAAAATCATTTTTCCTACTTAGTGTTATTTAACTGGTATTTGTATGAAGTTGTATTGGATTACACTGAATTGTTGTGTCCAGTTCAAATTGATTAAAGAACCCATTTCCTATGGGATGAGATCCAGGGTGTAGACATCAGTATGCTAATGGCATGAGGAATGGGTTGGTCTCTGCAACAAGAGCTGGCAGGAGCCCATGGTTTAAGAATCCCATGATTCTTTTGCTCCCTGGAGAGCAGCTTCAGCCTGGTCATTCACTGGTCTTGTTCTCAGCAGGGGTCTGACCCAGTTCTCTACCTCAAAGGGCTAAAGGGATGTTGATGAAAGGTCTGAACAATCTTCAGTGAAATAAACTAGATAGGAATTCTTGTTTTTCTTTTTCTGGATTAATGTGTGAGAATATGTTCATATGAAGGTCAGAGGTCAGTTGCTATTCACCTTGTTTTTTAGGTTTTTTTTTGTTTGTTTGTTTGTCTTATTTTTTGAGACCCATTGGGGTTTTTGGTTGTTTGACTGATTCTGTTTTGAGACAGGGTCTCAGTGACCTGGTGCTCACTTAGCTAGGTTGACTGGCTTTCCGGCATCCTGGTAACGGATCTCCCTGTCTCCACCTCCAGAGATAGGATTACAAGCCTCCATCCCTATGCCCAGCTTTCTAGAGGGGTTTCTGGGGATTGAACTGGGGTCCTATGCTTACACAGCACTTTACCAACTGAGCATCTCCCCAGCCCCTTACTGTGTGGTTGTGAGAGTCTATGTAGTTCAGGTTGACCATAAACTCTTGACCATTCCTCCTTGGCCTCCTGGGTGCTGGGATCACAGGTGCATGCTACCACGCATACCTTTGCTTTGGAATCTTCCTTTCCCCTAAGCTGATTTAAGCAGCCCCTGCTGTCTCCAGGGAAGTCTGTCACTGTGCTGCGCTGCAGTGTCTGATGGCAACCACAGGCTCTGTACCATCCTGATATTACTGTGGCAAAGGCCTGACTCTCAGATACTCACAGGCTGAGGCAGGAGGATCTCAAAGTCAGGGTCAGCTTAGAATATGAGTTCAACACCAGCCCAGGCAACTTGGTGAGACCTTGTCACAAAATTTACAAAGTAGACAGAGTGGTAGTATGCATCAGACCCTGGATTTAGTCCTCAACACACAAAAAACAGCCATGACAACTCCATTTCTTTCTTAAATGGTCTAAACCAATCTTGCTTTACCTCAGTCAATTAGTTGTCACTGTTATACTGAAAATTTGTAAATATTCTTATAGATTTTATAAATATTGCCACACTAGGTATTGTTTTTTATTTGTAATTTATAGAAAAATTTTCATCAATTTTAAATCTTACAAGATCCCAATATGTATTAGTATAAAGATGACATAGAAATTGTATTCCATTTTTAAAATAAAAGTGCAATTGCCAAGTTCTCTTTTTTGTACTTTGTACGAGACAGCTACACTTCGAATTATTATTTAAAAATAAACATTGAACATGTTTTAGCAGACTTGAATATTGGCCAAGTTTACTCAGTTTGATCAAGTTGAAGAACTCTGGTGACTGAAGGCTGGGCCCAGTGTTATGCTACTTCCCGGGGAATGCAGTAGCCAGTGTCATTGCTATCCAGAACTTAACAGTCAGACTGCAAGGCCTGGCCCTTTGCCCACTCAGAGGCAGCCTGAGAGCCAGGTGGCCGGATAACTCCTGAGCTTCTGAGTTTGAGAAGCACTGCTAAAATCTAGACGCTATTATGGTAACTTAAATTAGACAGGAATGTACAAAATAAGGATTCTTCTTCCAGCTTTTGGGGGCGGTTTAAGATTTATGAGGAAAAAAACTAAAATATGACTGTAACCTATAGTTTGGGGTTTGCTCCCCCCATGAAAGGTACAAATATATCAGACATTGATTTTACAACTAATTTATCAGAGCTTAAAATCTGATTATTTCATGATTAATAAATTAAAAGTATAGTATTAAGTTTACCACCTTAAAAAACTTCAATAATCTGTGACCAGTACTCTAAAAGAATCTTCAAAAAAGCATATTCTTTGTTCCTCCAAAATTTAGATTTGAGAACTATACAAAAGTATTTTTATTTTTATATTTATTTATTTATTTATTTATTGGTTTTTCGAGACAGGGTTTTCTCTGTGTAGCTTTGGAACCTATCCTGGCACTCTCTCTGGAGACCAGGCTGGCCTCAAACTCAGAGATCTGCCTGCCTTTGTCTCCCGAGTGCTGGGATTAAAGGTGTGCGCCACCAACAACCAGCCCAAAAGTATTTTTAAAAGTGAAGTGTTGGGGCTAGAGAGATGGCCCAGCAACCAGTTAAAGCACTGACTACTCTTCCAGAGGACCTTGGTTCAATTCCCAGCACCCACATGGGCAGCTTGCAGCTGTCTGTAATTCCAGTTTCAGGGGATCAGACACCTTTACAACAATGAACATAAAATAAAAAATAAAATAAATAAAAAATTAAAGTGTTAAGTGACCTTATGGCACACATTATAACTGAGGTGGTCATTCTACATATCTCAAGTTATGTGTAATAAAATTATTATTTTAGCTATTTTTTTCTCTCATTATTTACTGTACCTACAGTATATTCTTTGCCTTCATGAGAAAGCCTAAGTTAAAAGCAACTGCAACATTTATATGTAGATCTCTAATTCCAACAGTAAGATTATGCTCACATTAACACAGATGTGATTCTCAGATTATGTTCACGTTAATATACACCTCCACAGCAAAGTGGTCATTTTCAGACAAGTCCCTCATAAACAATTTGTAGGAACCGAGTTTTGCTTGTCTTCAGTCCTTTACAGAAAGGGAAATATGAAAAACAAAAATGTGGTTTGAGGCAATCAAAGCTTCTCTGACACATTCTTAGAGTCACTGCCTTCTCCTATTGGATCACATGGTTATGGGTGTCAGGGAGCATTTTTCATGAGAAGAAAATACACGACCCTGAGCAGAACCACAGACCACCTTTCTGTTAACAATAAGAAACAAAGTGATGAACTAACCGCTTTACTGCCAACTAGACTCTGGTTCTAGAGTCACTATGTTAAATGTATTTTGGGACTGCTTGCCTTTCTCATTAGGGTTCATAGCATTTACAAATCCAGCCAAATCTCTGGGTGGTAATTCACAACTTGGTGGTGTTAGCTCCCATCCACTGCCTGATGCCATTAGTCTCTGTGGCTATGAACTATGGGGAGAACAAAACAGGATCAACAGGTATCTGCTGCCATTTTACTTACTATTTTTGAGATGACAATCCAGTAGTTTCTAATGACAGATATCTGGTGCAGCCTAAGACACCACAAAGAGCAGATCTTTAGAAGACAGTGGATTCTATGTATTGTGCCTTAACCAAACCTGAAAGGGACCACTATTTCTAAAGAATTATTCTGAAAAATAAAAATTCATTTTTAAAATTTAAAACGTGTCTAGTGATTTGAAAAGTTATTTTCCAATCTAATATGCTAAGTTCTGTAAAAATATTTATAAAATTTACCAAGGCAACATAAATGTAAGTTTCAAAGCTAGGCACACTCCCTTCTTGACTTCACTATAAACATGAAAAAAAAAAAAAAAAAAAAAAAAAAACCAACATATAATCCTAGAATCTCCGAGCTAGTACATTAAACTTATGCCTGGAGTTGGTCTCTACAACTTTATTTTCTAAGTAAGGAATGATACTTTTAACTTTTGCTAACATTTCCCAATACACACAACTTAGACATTCATAAGGATTAATTTCATATCTTCAAGGTAAAGATCATCAATAATTCACGTCAGTCATCAGCTGATTTTTAAGTGGTCACAGTTGGGAAATGGAGCCCACACACACACACACAAACACACACACACAAAGAACAAATACCTGCCAGTCACTGCAGAGGCAATTAATTTCTAGTTCCTCATTTTGCCCACTACTCAGAGCAAGCCTTGCTAACATCTCTGTTCAGGGAATCAAGTTGAAATGAAGTATTCAGGAGCAGTCTATATGATGTACACGGTCTGGACACTGCATTCATGCCTGTTCTTTGGTAACATGGTGACTCCATGCATTTCTGTTACAGAAGGCAATGCCTTTTCCTTGGTCAGTGAAAATTAGCATACAATTGAACGTAGACAGGAACAAAGACAGCTTGTGTTTATCTATGCTTTGTCTTAAATATTTAACTCACAGGTTTACACACTGCCAATGAAGAAGATACTGTGCTTGAACTCATGGAGAAACATCAGAAGGGATGTTTTATTGTATAGGTTGACTGTCTAAAGTCACTCCTGGTCAGATTAGCAGTAGTGGGTAACTGGTAGGAAGCCATTTGGACACTCAGACACTTGACGGCCACAGCTGCCAGGCTAAACATCCCACCCTCCCTCTGTACTACTTACAGTCCAGGGCCTTAGTCCATAGACAGGGAACTAACAGGAAATTATGAATGGGATTGGCTCTGCTCTCCTTTCTGTAGGAGCATTACTGATTCAGTTGTAGAGAGAAGCAAGAAGCAACCACGTGTTCCATACAGCATGACAACTCAGTAATGATTCACATACCAGTTAAGGCAGCCCTAAGTTTTGTTAGTTCTGATTTTTTTTAATTCCAAGGGAATAGAATAAGCACAGAAAATGAAACAAATGCCAGTCCACTGTCTACATGTTCTTCATCTTGGCCATGAGATCTTCCAAGCTTTCACCAGAATCTTCCACTGTTACTTCAGAAACCGAATCCTCTTGCTGTCAACAAAAGGGGGATGCAATGACAACAGAACCATACAAAACTGCTTTTCCTTAACAGTTTGCTTCACCCATGCTCGGCGTGCTTAAAAAGCATATTTTTCTCTGACACATTTTTAAATATTTAGGGGAAAAAATAAAGTTCTTTATATTACCCACCAAAATTCTGTTTAAGAGGTAGCAACTTCAATATTCTTGACATTTCTACTGAGTGTACTTTTAATATAAAATTACACATCCTTGGGCTGGAGAGATGACTCAGCAGTTAAGAGCACTGACTGTTCTTCCAGAGGACCCAGGTTCAATTCCCAGCACCCACATGGCAGCTCACAACTGTCTGTAACTCTAGTTCCAGAGGATCTGATATCTTCACCCCAATGCACATAAAAGTTAAATAAATTAAAAAAAATTACACAACCTTATAGTGGATCATGAAGCTATGGTATGTGTATATTTTGTGTGGTATTCATGCCGGGATAAGCCTACCTCCTCAAATCATTTCTTTGTAATTAGAACATTCAAAAGTCACTCTGTCTTTCTGAACATACAGCAGTGACTACCCACTGCCATCCTTCTACGACAGTCGCCAGAGCTTAGTGTTCCTAATTAGCTGTAACTAACAAGCTGCTAGCCAGCCTTCCCCGCCCCTCACCCCTCCATCCCCCGTTCACCCTTGGGAGCACTACTCCACTCTATAGCATCAAACCTTTTAGAGTCCACACATGAGTGAGATCATGTGGTGTTTGTCCACCTGTGCCAATCGTGTTTTACTTAATCACTTCCAGTTCCATCTGTCTTATCACAAATGACAGGTTGCTATGCTCTTATGGCTCGATAGTGTTCCACTGTGTGTGTGTGTGTGTGTGTGTGTGTGTGTGTGTGTGTGTGTGTGTGTGTGTTCATTAGTCAACGGACATTTTGGCTGTATATACTGCTGGATCACATATATCACATACATGGTAATTCCTTTCAGTTTCTAAGGAGCCTTCATTCTGTTTTCCAAGACAGATGCACTCATTTGCATACCTACAGCAGTGCATTAGGACATCCCAGGCTCCCTTTCTGCACATTCGAGCCAGCAGTTATTTACCTGCCCACTAGGGTGAAATGTACCTCATTGGTTTTCATCTGCAGGCCCCTGATCATCAATAATGTTCAGCAACTTTTCAATAGCTGCTGCCTATTTGTAGATCTTTTTGTCTGGCGGTTCCAGCCTCTGCTCTGTATGTCTTCACTTGAGAAAGTCTGTATTTCTGTAGGCTTATTCATGTGCTCTCTCTCTCTCTCTCTCTCTCTCTCTCTCTCTCTCTCTCTCTCCTCTCCCTCCCTCCCTCCCACCCACAACCTCTGCTTCCAGGCTGTTACTACACATCCGGGTTCATCTCAAACTGCACATCTGCTTCAGCCTCCTATGTGCTAGGATCACAGGCACATACCATCACCCTTTCCTGAAGCATTTTTAAATAGGTTTGTAGCTAAAATTATCATATATGAAAGTAGCATTTTAATTTAACTAAAATCTATTATACTTGATGCATCGGTGGACTTTTGGAAGTCTCTACTTTCACAGTTTCCAATGAGCTGTGCCTGTCTCCATGCTGACACTGAGTACTTCCCAGCACCTCAAGGCCGACCGCAGAGATATCTAGATGGAAAACACCTCAGTAGCCTTCTGACGTAAGATGAAGCTGAAAGAAGATAAATATATATTTTCTCTTCTCTGATATTTACATACATGTAAATCAGATTTAACAAATACCTTCTTTGGGACTGTGTATGCCACTGTAATTCCCTCAGGTAAGTCTGGAATGGGACCTGAAGAGTTCTTCAGTTCCTCTTCTGAAACCTCAGACACCAACTCAATACCTGCAGGATTAAATGTGAGGCTGTGCTCATTCCCAAGAAATCCATAGCAATCACTTACTTTTGTTCCATCTTACAACCCCGCTAGAAAGCACTGTAAGAATTATCTGCAATTTTGTGTAGTCTTGTACTCCCTCCCAGCAAAAGTGTGCATGAAGGCTTCCTACCCCACTCGTTATCCTCATGTATTATCTCTTCCTCCTCCTTAGGCGCAGCCTCCTGTGTGGGCCGTGTCGCTGCCTTCTTCTGTATAAAGCAAGGGGACCAAAACATCATTACTCCTCAGTTCTCTACAGCATTCCACAAGAATCCACACAGGGCTTTTATCTTACCAAAATCAAGAATGGTTTTTTGTTTTGAAGTATGCTAAATTAAGTAAAACTACAAAAATCCAGAATCCATTTATTTTATATTCCAAATCTGTTTCTTTTCAAAGTTACTGTCCTAAGCAATGTGATCCTCAAACTTCCTGACCAATCGATTGATTGTGTATACCTTGTATTCTTCTTGTTGCTTCCTGCAGTTTCTGTCATCACACTGAGGGTTTGGCTTCATGGACATGGTAGGAAAAAAATCCTGCATTGCATTGTATCCAAGGTAAAAACTGACGGTGCCAAAACTTAACAGAAACCTGGAAAAGAAAACCAAATTAGCCAGGTATGGTGGTGCACACCTTTAATCCCAGCATTTGGGAGGCAGAAGCAGGCAGATCTCTGTGAGTTCCAGGACAGCCAGGGATATACAGTGAGACCCCATCTCAAAACACAGAAGAAAAAAGAAAATCAAATTACATTTAATAAAGAAAAAAAGTACTAGAAGTAAGTGAATTTCTAAGAAAGACTTTGATTGGAGTAGGTAATCAATTTTCTAGCCAACAACCTAGAAAACAGCAACTTTTTCCACCTTATTTATTAAACTTGGCTCATAGTAGCTGCTTGAATATTGGCTGAATGGAAGAAAAGGAGAGTATACTACTGTTGGTAGAGTTGTGGGGTGAGAACCAACCACTCCCTGACTGGATCTGAGGCCTGCTCCAAAAAAGGGAATTCAAACCTAGTACCATAGATGCAGTCAGAAACCTGTGGTTAAAGTCTTAGGCCCTAGGGACAAATGACTACTGCTGTTTAGGTAGCCTTTGGCAGGAGACTGTCTCCTAAATATTTCAGTTTATACCTATAAGCAAATGCTCCCGGGCCTTACTGAGGGAAGCCTCTCTCTGCAATGAATAGTACTCAATACACAGACTCACGGCTGCTCACAGTGCTCAGAATAAGTGATGGCTAAGTGCTCAGTCCTAAGTAGGACACTTATACCATGCCATACTGCTCAGGGAACGCAGAAGAGGTAGTAGATAAGACAAGGAGAAGGGCTAAAACTACTGTCCACTGGACAGGGCACCACCATTGCAGTTATGATGCTGCAGCAGCTATGGCTGTTTGCAATGCCCCGACACAATTCTGGGCCTATCAAGAGTCAATCAGGGGCCAGGGACAGGCTTATGGGGTCCCACTCTTCCTCCCTGCTGAACTACTGTCTACTGGTGGATCCTGAGGAAGGGCAGTCATTGTCTGCAGTTGTGTACCCACTGAGTGCCCACCTGGCACCAGCAGACGTCCCAAGCCCCATAGCCGTACAGATGACCCTGGCTAAACTTAGAGGGTCTTGCAACAACAACAGAGTCATGAATATGAGAAGGACATCTGCAGGGGATGACAGGGGAGAAGGGGAGTGGACAGAGCGGAGAAGAGGCTACAGTAATCAGCATGCACATCACACACGCATGAAACTGTCATTAATGAATTCGGTAGATTTCATTCAGTCATTTTAAAGGTGAAGAAATAGAGGAAGACACACAGCATTGCCCTCTGGCCTTCACACATGGATGCACAGAAAAGCACACGTCATACGCATGTGCACACATGCATACTCCCCCAAAAGAGACAAGAATCTGCAATGTCATACTAAATCTAATTTTAAAAACTGATATAACCTACTTAAACTACGTAGTCTTAAATGCAGTCAACTAAAATTACACTTAAGTCATTGATGTAAGTAGTATGGGGTGAAGTCAAAGAGCATTCCCAACACCCTTAAAGCTCCATTGAGTCCTCCCCCGTCAAATGCCACTCTATTGAAATGCTTCTGTCGTGGTTGGTTTTTTGACAACTTAGCTAAGCTGGATCATCTGGGAAGGGAAAATGCCTCTATCACATTTGTCTATAGACAAGTAAGGGGGCATTTTGTCACAGCAACAGAAACCCTAACTGTGTCAGCTCTGTATAGAAGGTTGTGCAGAAAACTCAATGAGAGCTGTGGAGGTGGCTCAGTGGGCAAACGGCTTGCCATGCAAACATGAAGACCTAAGCTCAGATCCCCAAAATCCACGTAAAACCTTGACAGTTGTGCGTGACTAATTCCAGTGCTCCCACAGCAAGATGGGAGGTAATACAGAGAGTCCCTGCAAGCTCACAGGCCAGCTATCCTGGTGCATGCAAAGGCAAACAATAAAAGACCTATCTCAGACAATGTGGAAGGTGAGGACTAGCAACTGAGGCTATCTACTGACTTCTCACGAGCAGCATAGGTGCATGCCTGTACACACACACACACACACACACACACACACACACACACACACACACACACACACACCAAGCACATAAATATTAAAATAAAAAACTTTTTTGAAAATATGTTCTAAATATGTAAGAAGGGCTGAAAAAAAAAAGGCCAGTAGATGATAGTACAATGATCATTCATAGAAAAAAAACCTAAGTACCCAAACTTTTTCCACAAGTAAGTGGAAACTAAAATAGCTATTCTTCAGATTGGCAAAGCTTTACGAGTTTGACAATACGAATGCTTCTGACAGCATGTATGAGCCAAATACCCTGAGTCTTTGATGGACAATATAATCCCTTTCCAAGAAAAAACAGGTGATATTTGACTTGCAGAAACCCACACTATACATAAATTCAGTATTCAAGTACATATGTAAGACGCTGTGTGCAGCACCAGTAATGTAACAGGAGTGATAAAAGTGTGCACAGCCTAAATGTACAACCTAGAGAGAAGTGTTTTTGTAGCCAGGACTGTTTTCCTTTTAGTACAATATTATTAAGTGTTCTTAGTACCTACTGGTGTTTAGACAGGCCACCTGCGCTTACACCACAGCCCTAATGTACACTTCCGAGTTCTTGTATGTGTGTCTTATGATCTCTGCTGGAGCTACACTTCTGATACGGGGACGCCTCATTTAGCACGCTGCAGTGTGTGATTAGACTGGAGACGGAGGAGATCCAACTAGGCTACTAAGTGTGAAGTTGGGTAGAAACTAGCGAAAGTTAGAGAATTCTAACGGACACTGCTTTTAAAGAGTAAATTGGTTCATAGACTGACAAAAACATACAAACCTGTTTTCCTCATTTTTAGCTACAGTTAAAACAGGCATTGGCAGAGTCTGGTTTTGGATAAAGGAAGTGTCCTTCTGGTTTGATCACATTTAAATGACTTTTAGGGAGAGTTGCAAGATAGTAGAAACAAGTGTGTTTGTGCCTTGGTCTCCGCCCACTGTTAAAGTCTGAACAGCTTTACCTCACTAGAGTCATGTGTCACACAACATTTCAATCAGCAAAAAAATCACAGATGCTACAGTGGTCCCAGGGCGTTACTTGACCTGGTATCTCTGAAGTTCACTGTATCTGCACTATGTTGAAAATGCCTAATGATGCATTTGTATAATATAGCCCTCTTGTCCAGTGACGTAGGACTGCTGTATCATTAAACAAGCTATTCCAAATGCAGGGAGTAACTGACATTTAAATAAACATGTATGCATGTTTATACTCACATATGTATACAGGCACACACATGTAATGCTAATAAAAATCCATGTATGTATGATATATGTAAAAGAAAATTTAAGATAACCACTTAGTTGACAGTATCAATTCTTAGAGTACTTTAGGAAATACATTTTAATCAAAAGTATACAAAACTAGTCAGAAAAACCATCGCTCACTTACTTTAATACGTTTTGTACCAAAATCCCTGCAACCACTCCCATGGTGGTGGGGAGACTGGCCGCGCAGACGCCTTCTCGTTTCAGGGTTTTTTCATCAATATTTGAAGCAACTACAAGTGGTGGCGCACACTACATGAAAAAGAATACACCAATTTCAAACAAAATAGAGTAAAAAAAATGGAAATGTTCCAAATAAGTGTCCCAGCACATTCCCCCGTTCCTCTGAACTGTAGACATCCAACAGTGACAGTGAGCCAAGACAATGCCTACCGCAAAACAAGCCGACTCTCCGGGGATCATGAGCTGGATGTGCCCAGAAACTGCATTTTCACTGACCCCAGACTCCATCCACGTCTGACCAAGTTCATTACAAGCCTTAACAGGAAAAAGGAAAAACACAAAACAACACAGATTACTGCCAACCTCCTTTGTGGAATATCAGGTGTCATCTAAATGGATTCTGAGGGTTTGGGGGGTCAGAGAGGAGAGCTGCAATAGTTGAGTTAAAGTGTCGGTATTCCAGACACAATAACATCAAACCACTCTTCCTAGATTTCTTCAGATTAATTTAAAAACTTATTTTTCTAAAACTTCAGTAATACAAAAATCATAAGAATCATTTAAAAGTGATTCAAAAGAAGAATATTTTATTTTGAGGAAATATTCTCAATTTATATATTTAATCCTAATAAGACAAAAAGTTAAAACCAATGGTGAGCTAGCAAGATGGCTTAGTCAGTAAAGATGCTTGCCACCAAGGTTGATGACCTGAATTCAATCCCTAGGTCCCACATGGTCTCATCCCACTGAGAGAACCAAATCATGCAAGTTGCCCTCTGAGCTCCACAGGGATGTGGTGGCATACACACGCATACACACACACACATGCACGCACGCATACACACACACACACACACACACACACACACACACACACACACACACACACACACGCATATACACACACACACACACACACACACGCATACACACACACACATACACACACACACAATATGAATGTAATGAACACTCAGTAGTGACTAGACTAAGTATCATAAAATATTCATTTACTTTAAAACCACACATCAGAAACATCTGCTACTTTATCTATAAGAGAGTGAGACACTAACATGTCACAGGTGAGACCAGAAGCTCTTATCACACATTTTAAAATCGGGCTGTGAAAACAGTTTAAACTGGGAATTATTTTTAGCTGGAACACTCAGGTTAGACCAGGGCTACAACCCTTTATACAATACTCACCGTATTTATTGCCATTCGAGCTTCAAAGTTGTCCACACAGCTAAGAACCAGGTCAACAGGTTTTCCTTCTTCTAACCCACCATTACTGGAAAAGGAAAGTAAATTGTATTTGAAAAACAATGAGGATACAAAATAAATGTCTTCTGTCGTAAGGCTTGGAGGCTGACTCCTGTCCTAGCACCTGAGGCTGAGGCAGGGCTCCATACAGTATGAGATCTCACCTCAAAAAAACACCAAACACAAACCCAAGTCCCACATCCATATAAATTCCCCTCTGTTTCTTGAAGCAAGATCTCAACCTTGGGTCCTCCTGTTTCAGTCTTGGATTTACAAGCATTCACCATCACACCCAGTGGGTCACAAAACACACTGAAACTGAATTTTATTTGTGCTGTCAGTTTTCTTTTGTTAAAAGTTTGAACACAATTATAACATAGTGTTTAATGTTAATGACCTCATATAAAGTGTTAAGTCACTTCCTGAACAGAAAATGAATGATTCCATACTAGTAAAGGAAGCATGAAGTCTGTTCACGGGGTTGTCCTCTCCCTATGGGCTCTCACAGACATTTGTTCTGGTTTGGTTCTTTAGTCCTGTGCAGACAGAAGTCAGGGCCTCAGGCATGCCAAGTAAATGCCCCAACTGTAAGATGCATACAACCCTATTTTTTATTTTTTATTGTTTTGAGAAAGGATCTACGTTGCTCAGGTTAGCCTCAAACTTATGCTGGAATTCAGGCCTGTGCCACTGAACTCAGCAAGTGTCATTGCCTTGTTTACGCTTTCCTACAAACGTACACTTAATAAAACTAATTGAATAAAATTACTGCAGAGGTCCTGGCAGGCTGAAGGAAATGTTGCAGGCATAAAATACTGCGTAGAGCACAGAACATAAACCTGAGGGCTTCTTGCTGAATCGTAATTTTCAGAGGAATTTTTTCCCCCAATTTTATTTTTGGAACGTATATATGTTGGTATGTAGACTACATTCTAATACATAAACCACTTTTCCTAAAAGCTGAAAATTTTGTCAATATATTTTCTAGCACTTGTTTAACTGAGCTGGACATCGGGACATTACACAAAATATTCATAAATTTTACCTTATTCTACTCATGAAGTGTTCAAAGTGTTCCACCGTGGTGATATTGTAGTTGTGAACTTCAAACACAACATCAGGGTTAATGTTCCTAAGAGGGAAAAGCAAATGTTACAAACCCTCCTAGTAAGAAGAGGACGGAAGGACAGAAAAGGCTTCTATCTGCCAGGGTGAAGACAGATGGACTGGGGTAACACATCTACACACGACCTGCAGATGATCAGTGTCCTATGATGTTTTTGTACGAATAAACTTGAGGCAAAAATCTGTTTTTAAAAAAAGGACGGAGAAGCAGAAAGGAGAGGGCTGAGGGAGGAAGGAGGATGTAAATGGGTCTGAAGACAATCCCAAGTTCCCCCCGGCTGCTGTTGCTGCACTTCAAGGATGAAAACACACAGATCATCTGTACCCAACCCTCGGCACACACTGCAGCTGCTACAGAACAGCAACCAGTGCAGCCCAACACTGCACTTGATGGCTATGTCCTTCTGCAAGCTCAACACTGGACACCCTAGTGTGGACTCTCCTACGGTTTCAAGAATGCTCCCATAGTAACACAGCGACCCACATGCTGGGAATAAAGTCTTCACTGTTGCTGGTAATCCCAGTACAGCCTGATTTATGTCTTATTTAGTTTAGTCCAAGAATGTTTGGGGTTGGCATGTTATAGCGTATAAGCCAAATCTGGCCCACTATCCATTTTGGTACTGCCTTTAAGGTAAGAATTACGTGGTTTGGGTTTTTGTTCTGGGTCTATGCCGTGCCCTGCAGCCATGGTTAGCCCAGTACTTGCTGTGCAGCACAGACTGACCTCAAATTTTGGATACTCCTCACATGCGCCTAAATTCCTGTGTGCTGGGATTTGCAGCATGTGCCACCACACGCCACTAAGAACAATTCTTAAATGGTTGGGGGGAAATCTTTCTCAGAGTATTTTATGACATGAAAAGAGAATTCAGATTTCGATGTCTAAAACTCAAGTTTTATTGGAACAAAGGCATGTATGCTCAATCACTTTGGTGCTGTCTCACACCAAGGCTCCACAGTTAAACAGTGGCAGCAAAGTTGAAAATAAGTACACTGTAGCCCTACACACAACCCAGGTCTAAGAAGTAAGAGAATTCTTTGCATAAATGAAATATGCATCTCATAGAGAAAAATCCAAATCCATTTATATTTAGCTTAGCTCACATCAGGTACACAAAACAAGACCCCAGTGTGTGTGGCCCTCTGCTACAACTGCAGTTAACAAGTTCCCCCTGCTGTGGCCCTCTGCTACAATTGCAGTTACCTCAAGGTATACTCTGCTGCTTGAACTTTACTCAGTCCTGCTTGATGAGGCTGGAAGAAAAGTCGATTCATGTTGGCCAGTTCCACCTTGTCATAGTCAAAGAGCAGTAACTAAAATGAAAACAGTGGTATTTCAGTGAGAAATGACATTAAACTAGTGGATTTTCCATTTGATAGGCTTAACGTTAGTGGTGCAATAACATTAGTTAATTCCACGGCACCTGGTGTCTCATTTAGTGACTCACTAAATGTCCTGTGAGGTAAATGCACAGCTCCTTTTATCCTCAGCTTGGTGACAAGGCAGCTAGGGGCCTTGCTGAACAGGACTCTCAGTGCAGCAACTCTCCCCTAACCCAATGCTGTGCCGTTCTACAGACGTCGCAGGCTGGCTCGGTGAGAAGGGAAGTCTGTTCCATTTCACTCGTGCATTTTAAAAACTGTACCAAGATCTTATTTCATTCCCTTTTTTTCCCTTAACCCCCTTTGTATGACATACCATATAACCGAGCTGGAGCTAAAAATCATTACTCTAAAGAGAATTACCAACCAGTTAACTATGTTCTCCTGCTTTATTCTTGGGTCTACTTCAGTGTTTGCCACTGTACACACATCACTTAAAATGACCAGATCACATTTCTTATCAGTAAGAACAGGTTCTATGAATCTATAAAAATCAGATTTTAGTCTCTCTTTTTCTTTTTTTACAGTGCTGGGGATTGAACCTGGGACCTAATCCATGCTAGGTAACTGCTCTACCACTAAGCTACATCCCCAAATCTAATTTTATTCTTCTCAATACAGAAACTTAAAAAAAAAAAAAAAAAGCCTCTGACAACACCTAGAGAACCTTTAATATCTTGCTAACAAAGATACTACTTAAGCCCAAGTCCCCAAATCACAGCATATTCAACAATATTTACTAGGTGGGACAGAATATTAAATTTGAGTTTGTGACTCCTAGTTGGCTTTGTGAAAAGAAGTGGATGTTGTAAAACTGCCACTACTTGGCTTAGGTCACAGGAAATGATGTTGACTTTCCAGCCTGCCACACATCTGGAAAGCAAAGCCGCTGATGCAGACTTGGTGATCCTGGGAGCGGCAGCTACTTGTGAGATAAGAAACGGGCTCTGGGTCTTCCCCCATTTCCCCACTAACTTAATCAATTAGCTTCTTGCTTATCCATTTTACAGACAGAAGAAGGAATTCCTGAAACTTATCTGTTTATAGTGTTTTATAAACCTGGGTAGAAAGTGGGATCCCTGGAAGAGTTACTGAAAATGCAGGAGTCTGCATCTCACTGCCGTAATTCTAGTTACCTATCATGGGTGTAACTTGTCATGAGAGCTGGCCAAGTCTTCCCGGGTGATTCTAAATACAGTAGTCCTCAAGAATGACTGCTGCAGCCTCATCTAGCAGCATCTGCATCACCTGAAACTGTTAGTGGGGCAAAAAGCACTTCACCAACATAAATACGCAGTCTACTAAAAGATAGACTCTGATTCAGTTGTATGTGCTGCACCTTAAGTCTTCCTTCCTAGCAACTGCCCAGGCAAGCAAGGCTCCAATGGTTCTCGGTGCTTAGTTTCTGCACTGTCAGGATTACATGGAAACCAGTTATGACAATTTCCAGGCTTACCTGACACCTACAGGATTAAAACCACATAACTGAGGTCCGGCAGTCTGTTTTAATATGGCCACATACTCAACTTTTAACTACTGATCTCAAGCATCTCCAATATCCCACCAATCAACCGGGTACTCAAGTCATCAGCAAGCAATATTTGACCTGCTTCTGTAAACCACTTCAAAGTTATTAAAATTATAATAAGCATTTAAAGTATTTTGTTGGCATCATTTTTATATTGATGAGAGCCAAATTTGCAGCCATTATCTTTTAATATTAACTTATTGACAAATGATATTGAAAAACATGTTTTATGAAAATAATAGGGCAGATAATTGTGGAAAAGGTATCTATCTATTCAATTACTAAGTAACACCAATAGTCCTTGGTTTTATAAACCTAAGGTTGACAGATTAAATTCTGGTAGAGGGTTACTTCTTTTCTACAATTCTAGTCCATTTTTAAAATCAAACAAAAAGGGTTAAATAAAAAATCTAAAACATGGGGACTGAAGAGATGGCTCAAAGGTTAAGAGCACTGACTGCTCTTCCTGAGGTCTAGAGTTCAATTCCCAGCAACCACATGGTGGCTCACAACCATCTATAATGAGATCTGGTGCCCACTTCCTGCCTGCAGGCATATATGCAGGCAGAACACTGTATACTAAATAAATAAAATCTTCTTAAAAAAAAAATCTAAAACATACCCAAGTTTGAATTCAATGCTTTCTATCTCTGTGTTTAATTGAGCACATAATAAGATTTTCAGGATCCGAGTGTTTCATTTGCATACTTTATCCATTTAAATATATTATTGTCTTTTGTATTAAAGGGTTAATAAGACAAAATTTTTTAAAACACTGTTGTGGGAGGACTTGGAGAAGTGAAGGGAGCTGAGGCTGCAGTCAGGATGTATTGTATGAGAGAAGAATAAATAAAAAAATAATAATAAGTTAGGAAAAAATACTATAGTCACTTGGCAGAAGTTTAAATTCGTCCAGGGTCAGTACTTCTTGAAATCAAAATATATGCTCAAGGTTGTACCCTCTTTCCACAAGTTGTACTGTGGCTATTTGGAATTAGCCAACTATGTAAGAGTGTGGGGCTGAACTCTGACCACTAAAAGCAAGCACAGGAACCCTTACATTAGGAATAAAAATTCAGCAGAACCCCTATTGGGTGTGCTTGCCTGCTTGATTTGGCCTGGCTACGTACCCTCCTGCAGAAGTAAACTTTTTGCCTTGCTAAAATACTATGGATCTATATGGTCTTTTTTGGGGGGTGAGGCAGGGGGAGGCACCCAAAAACCAGGTTCTATATCTCAGTATCTCACAGGTTCTGTATCTAAAAATAATTCCAAATTATTTACACATTACACTACCCAAAAAAGTTCCTGAACACAATTAAATACCCTTTGTTTAATTGGCAATAACATGAGCCTTTGTTAAGAGAGGGATATGACTCAGCCTCTTGAGAAGAGCAATTTCTATAAATACAACAGAAATCAATAAACCAGTGATTGATCAAGAGAGTGCTAATCTGTACCTGATTTGCTGCGGGAGTGAACAGTTCCCTACTGGACAGGCAATGAGAGATCTTTTTACCTTACCAATGCCACATCTTGTCAGCATTTCAGCAGTCACACTACCAACTCCACCAACACCTACGATTGCCACCGTGTAAGTACGGATTCTCTGTGAAACACAATGATACATGTGCTGGTTACTACTCTTCATTGGGTTGGTTACCAGAAATTCTTCTCATTTACTGAAATCAAGTTCAGAGGCTTGGCAAGGGTCATCATACCTCATAGTCACTGACAATTCCCATCCGTTTCAATGCCATCAGGCGGCTTAAAGGGGAAAAAAAAAAGTTTCAGAGTTTTTGCAGTCTTTCTTATTTTTATTTTTTATGTACATGGGTGGTTTGCCTGTTTGTATGCTTACACATGCAGTACTAAAGGTCATGCAATGCCTGCATAGGCCAAAAGAGGGCGTCAGATCCCCTGGGACTAGAGTTATGGATGGTAAACTCCTATGTGGGTGCTGGGGATCGAAACTGGGGTCCTATGGTCAGTGCTCTTAACCACTGAGCCATCTCTCCAGCCCCAAACTTGTAATCTTTTAGTTAACAGTGATATTTGCAGACATGAACCAACTCCATTATTACTACCTCAAAAGAGGAGGAATCTAGCTGGTAATCTTGGGGTACACAGCAAATCTGACAACCTACTGACTGTAAAAGCTAAATTTACTAGATAAGAATAAATCACTGGTAGGTTTAAAAACATGGACAATCCTGGGTGTAGCCTGTGAAATATTTTTCTTTTAAAGAACCTCCTTTATCCTAATATGCAGCCAAGATCTACACCTAATGGCTTAAATGTTAAGGGTCAGAGTGAAATGTTATATTATTTTCCCATGATGCATTAGTATATAAAGAAAATGAAATAAGCTCATGTTCTCTGTCCATAATGGATGACATCAACTTTTGGAAGCCTCTGTTGCATCCCAAGGACTCTAAGCACTTCAGCCACTGCTCACCTGTTCTACTGCCTGAGAGTGTGAGTGTGTGTGTGTACTATGTATGTATATATACACACACATATATGTGCAGAAATGTATTATACTAAGTTTTCATCTGTTTGTTTCTATGGCACAAGAAGTTCTAGGGTTGTTAGGAAAGTCAGCAGTCTACTAGGCTGCCCCTTTCTTCCCACTTTGACCTCTACGTGACCGAAAACTGCACACTACTGCAGCTTTCCACTCCTTGCTTTCCAGTCTTCTGAGGCGTTCACACTGCTGCATAAACACTTCCCACCCCAGTAGCCCTGGCCATCTTGGTTAGTTGACTGTTGACTGCTGGGTGGGTGCTTTAGAACTTTCCCTTTCCTCCACTCCTCAGGGCAGCAGCTGTGTCTTCCTCATGCCTCATCTCCTCAAACTTTCACTTGCTCAGCCTAACTCCAGTTGTCCTCCAAAGCTCCTCTACACACATTCGCCCGCATCTGAGAGTGTCTCTAGACCCACAGCACACTTTGCTCTCTTTCTGGAACTTCCACACTACATATAGGCTTCCTGACTTACTGGGGAGAAACCTAACACCACTCAGGTTGTATGATTTACTAGAATCTATCTAAAGTGGCTCTCTAACACTCAATTTCCTCACCTACAGATAAAGATGGAAATAGCAATCCCATAGGGCTGCGAGGAGAAGGAAAACATGTAATTGAGAGGTCTAACTGCATGTTCCTGAATGCAGGCTTGTAAGAGGCTTGCCATGTACAACTGCCATTTTAAGAACTTCACATAAACTGACTGTTTCACCCTTCATAACTATGACAGAAATGGGCATCCCTACGGTCCCACTTTACAGGCAGCACTCAGAAGCAGCTTAGCAGCTGTTAGAAGTTACTGGCTATTCGGTAAGCTGAGAAATAAACTCACTCAGTCTTGGTGCAGAGACCTTCCCTTAACCACAGCTCTGTATTCCCCCTCATAAATCACTCAGCCCTTTTAAGGAGAGCAAAGGACAGGAGTAAGCCGGCCTAGCAAAGTCGATAGTCAGAGATGTTCCTGAGCTCCCTGGTCACTAACTCTCCCTCGCCCTGCTTCATCTAAGTTACACAGAAAGGCCTTTCAGAAACTGTGTCTATCATTCGCAGCTTCACATAAGATGCTATGTTATGACAGAGTTTACTGGCAATCAGCCTTATGCAGAGCAAGGTAGACTACATAGACAAGGGTAACAGGAAACTGGGCACAGGCCAGTGGGCACAAGAGCTGCACCATATGGATGCCTGGCTTGGATTTTTTTATTAAAATAAAATATCATTTTTCCTGTTTGCAAGTGGAAGGGGTCTCACTACACAGCCCAAGTTGGTTTAGGGCTCATTATGTAGCCCAGGCTGGCCTGGAACTCGCGGCACGCCCCCCCCACCCACTCCCCCACCTCACCCTACCGAATGCTGGCATCAACCACGAGCCACTACGCTCGGCAAGGATTATCTTCTGACTCCACAGCAAGAAAGGATCACCTGTAGGGATTGGAGTCCACCACCTCGGAGCTCATCTTCTCGATGCGGGTCCGGCCGCCCGCGGCCTGCCGGCTTCTCTCCCGGGCGAGTTCTTGCTCCAGCTCCTCAACCCGCTGCCGCAGCTGCTCCACCGACTCGGCCATGGCTGGGCCCCCGCCGGCCGCCGCTCCCAGCCTGGGCCTCCGTCGCCGCCGCCGCCCCACGCTGCTCCGATGGACCCACGAAGAGCAGGCTAGGGACTAGGTGCAGCCTTCCGGATGCCGACAGCCGGGGAAGACGCTGCAGGCATCCCAGAGAGACACGTCTCCGCCACGCCCGCCGGTCTTCCGGCGCGCCACTTCCGGTGCTTCACCGCCATGGCTCCCCTTGACCAAAACGCTCCTCAAGACAGTTCTTCTCTAGAACCGCTAAGCCAGGTCGCAGCAGGGCCAGCGTCGCGTGTGTCCAGATCAGGATGACAGCCACTCTGCCTTTCTAACCTAGGAGGCCGTGAGGAACACCGAGGTCTTTTACTCCCGGACCCAGGGTCCTGGCGGACCCTCTTCATAACCGGACCTCACAGGCCTTCCGCCTGATGCGTCGTTGACACTAGGGTGGCTGATATGTCTTCACTCGCCCGAGTGGCGTTTGTGACCTTGTTTTTCTATTAAAATCGAGACACACACACCCCTGCAGCTCTGACGCTGATAGAGAATTCTAAGTTGGGGCCCACAGCAGGCGCTCCCTTCGTTTCTCCGCCAGAGCCCAGGTCACCACGCTCAACCTTGCCCGCACAGCTTAGCAGCGCCTCGCAGAGTCCAGGCGATTGGCTGCCGCTAAGCCCCGCCTTGGCCACGCCTCCAAGCTCTGTGTTGTTTCTGCCTCCGTGCAGTCTCTGTGTCCTCTGTGGATTCTTCATCTCTGTACCCTGGGACAGCAGTGGCAATCATGGAGAGGAATGTCACCAGTGACACCGTGGAAGTGTTACCCCAGCACAAGTTCGACATCAGGTCCCTGGAGGCCTACCTGAATCAGCATTTGCCTGGCTTTGGGTCACATCCCCGGGCTGTGCTGACCGTAACTCAATACAGGTATCTATCGTAGTCTTCGCCTCCAGCTGGAGCAAGTCTGTGCTTGGTGCTTTTCTTTTTCTTCTTCTAGCCCTGGGTAGGTTTCGCATTTGCCATTTGCGATTTGTTACCATGCAAGGACACTTCCTGTATTGCTTGTCCTTGACTCCCAGGCTAGTTTGAATTAGAGAGCAGTAGTAGAAGCTCAGTGCCCATTATGCAATGCAATCTTTTTTTTTTTTTTTTTTTTTTTTGGTTTTTCGAGACAGGGTTTCTCTGTGTAGCTTTGGAGCCTATCCTGGCACTAGCTCTGGAGACCAGGCTGGCCTCGAACTCACAGAGATCCGCCTGCCTCTGCCTCCCGAGTGCTGGGATTAAAGGCGTGCGCCACCAACGCCCAGCTATGCAATACAATCTTTTTAAGGACTAAAATCATTTGCCTAATTCACTGAGATGAATGAAGCTGGACACTTTTGGAAAAATAGATGCCTTCCGTGACCTTTTGTGCTACAATCTGAAGATATTTTCTGAAGGGCTGGTGGCATTTTGTTTAATTGACCTTAGCTGCCTGCAGCTAGGTTAATAACACTACCTGAAGTATACAAATTCAGATTCTAGCCTTTCCACTTAGCCATATTAAGCACCACTTTAGGCCCAAGTTCTATAAGCAAGGAAATTAAACTGGATGAGATGACCCTGAGAGTACCTGTCTCCTCTGACATGTGAATCTGACTTAAATTTGATGTTTTGCAATAGTTTTTCATTTTTATATGGTTGCAGTATAAAACCATTTATAAAACCATTTTGGTTTTATACAGTCCCAGTAAACTGTGGCTGGCCTTTCTATCTGGGGGTTTAAGTGTAACATAAATTCTGGGACCAAAGTTTCTTTCTTGTAACATTTGCCTGTTCCCATTAGTCTTGATAAGGAAATTAAGTAATGCAGGTGAAAGGACTTAAGCATTGAAATATCTGTGTGGAGATGGAGTCTTTCACTTCTGAAAATAATGCTTTGTGCTATAAACAGACTAAAACAGATCAAAGTTCAGATGTTAATGGTTAGTCCACTTCATGTGGAATTTGGCCAGCTTGTGATTTGAGCATCCCATCCTGCTTTGGGACAAAGGTTATATATCCTCAGGCTACTGTGGTCCTGTGTTGATTTAAAAATAATTCTGAATTAAGTTATGTTCACCACAATCATGCTCAAAAAATGAAACTAGTTGCGATAAAGAAATTACTTCTGAAACCAAGCTACTGTTACATGGCTTTACTCCCAACACTTGGAGGCTGAGGGAGGATGATTTTGAGTTTGAGGCCAACCTAGATTATGTAGCAATCCCTGGTCTCAAAAACTATTTTTCCAGAAATGTTCTATAAGCTTGATTTAACACATGTATATGGAATATCGGATTCAACAGAGAAGACACATTCATTTCCTGGACAGATGAAAACATTATAAGAATTAAGGCCACAAAAAATGTTTTTAAACTTTGGCCTAGTGAGATGGCTTATCAGGTAAAGACACCTGCTGCCAAGCCTGACTTCCTGAGGTCAGTCCCTGGAAACCACACTGTAGAAAGAGAGAACTGATTTCTGAAAGTTGTCCCCTGACCTACACACACACACACACACACACACACACACACACCATAAATAAACAAATACAAACCACACATTTTCACAATATAAGTGTAAACTTTTTAACAGGACAAGAACAGTGAACACATGTCTCACCAGTTCATGCGTTGGTAAGCCAATGAGCTACATGGTAATAGTTTGTTAAGATAAGTATACACACCACTTGCATTTCTATATCCTAGCAACAGTCGAAATATGGTATTCAAAAAGCTCTGATAAGAACATTTTTTTAACCCCAGCACTAGGGAGGCAGAGGCAGGTGGATCTCTGTGAGTTCAAGACTAACCTGGTCTACAAGAGCTAGTTCCAGGACAGCCTCCCAAACCCCAGAGAAACCATGCCTCGAAAAACAAAATAAAAAAATGTAAAAACCCAATTACAATAAACAAGAATGATTTCTAAGTTTTATTTGCAGGTTTATGTGTGTTATGTAGGGGAATGTTGAGGGCAAGGCAGGAAGGCTGCATCGAGAAGGTAACAGTCCACAAAGACTAGAAGGGGTTGAGAATGAGGCCATGGAAGCTTTCCAGGCATGGTGGACCACTGAAACAAAGGCCAGGGATCAGAGTGTGCCTCATATGTTGAGGAATACAGAGCAGTGGGAGCTAAATTCTGTAAGCAGGGGCAACAGGAGCCCTGTCGATAGTCATAAGAACTGTGCCTTTTGCTTTGAGTTGAAGTGAGAAAGATTAGAGATACTCGAGCAGAGGGGGAAATGATTTGTTATCATTGTTGTTTTTAACAGAAACTCTGCTTGCTGTGTTGAAAGTTAACTGAAGAGGGCAAAAGTAGAAACAAAGCCAGTACGTTGCAAAGTTCCAGCAGAGGTATTTGTGGCACAGAACAGTGTGGTGGGGTAAAATAGGTGAGAGTAGTTGACAGAGAAGGCACGGGAAGCCCCAAGACAGCAAGGCTTACCTAGAAAAAGAGTCTAAATAAAATGACATTTGGGAATCCAGCCACAGCACCCCAGCAGTAGTTGAAGAATTAAAAGGAAGCTGCAAAGGAGTTTGAGGAGGAGTGTCCAGAAGGTAGGAGAGTTCATGGATTGTGCTAGTGACCTGGAAAAGGCTGCTTGGCTGAAGTGGGTTCAAGACAGACTTTAAGGAAGAGGATTTCAGTGGAGGAGGGCGAAGAGGCGCCAAGAAGAGGCTCCCGAAATAACCAAATAACCAGTGGTTACGGATTTGCACAAGAGTCTAGCACAAAGACCTCAAGAAGACAAGAATTATTTGGAATCCAATTCACAGAAGATGAGGGTGTCCATCAATAGGGTGGAATGTTTACTGTAGATGTTGAAAGGAAGTCAGTGTGTGGGTGCAGGAAGATCCTGCTACAACTAAGGGCAAGTTCCCATCTGATTGCTTCGGTTTTCTCGTTCAAATATGACACTGGGTGATTAGTGACGAAAGAACATGGAAGAGAGAGTGGTCAGAGAAGAGAAATGAAGTTAGTGGGCTGAAGAACTATGGCTGCCATATGGGGTTCACTTTGAGGTCTGTGATCATGAATTTGAGGAGTGGACTTATTTCAGTAGATGCAGATGCTTTCCCAGGTGTGCTTGTTTCTAGACACACCCAGATTTGCCAGGTCTCCAGTGGGTCATCACCCACCACTCTTAAAATTATTACTTTTTATTGTGTGTGCATGTGTACACTTATAATGCTGTGCAAATACATAGAGGTCAGAAGTCAAGAACCAACTTGAAGGAGTTGGCTCTGTCCTCCCACTATGTGGGTCCCAGGAATGGAACTCAAGTTGTCAGGCTTGGTGGCAGGCACCTTTACCCACTGAGCCATCTCACCTGCCTCTTGTCACCCTTTTGAGGAACTGTCCCTGAACTGTCAGAACCTCTTTTGGCCTGAATGGTGCTGCATCCAAAATGACACTTAGCCAGTTTTAGGAGAATAATATCTGTACCATACTTGCTTCAGAGAGAAGATGAATTTCAGGTGGAGAACTCTCCACAGTTCACCCCATGTCCAGCCCCCACATTGCACCCACAGGTCCGGCTGAAGCTACCCACTAAGTAACTTGGTCTAGCAGTGTGCCCCTTGGCTTCCTCCCCTCCTCGAGATCTGCCTTGCCCCTTTCTGTGTGTGGATATAATGAGAGGCACCATTTATAAGGAAACAGGTCATCACTACACACCAAGTCTGATGGTCCTCGGCCTTGGACCTCTCAGAATGTAGAACCATGAGAAGGAAGTGTTTGCAATTTATAAACTACCTACTCTGTGGTGTTTTGTTCTATTGGCATGTATGGACTCTGGCAGGCTTCTCAACCAGGTAGGCCCCACACACTCAAGCCTTACACCTAACCTGTCACTGCAGGGGTCCAGGAGATGTAGTACTGATGGATTTCTGATGGATTACTACAAGGTCTCTAAAGAAATTTATCTGATTCTCTCCTGTCGATATGCTATTTCTTATCTTTACCTAGCTTCAAAGAGACTAGGGGTGGCATAGTAGGGTGTTGTGATATTGATTGATAGCCAGGATCTTATCAAAATAACCCATCCCGGGCTGAGGACGTGGGACAGTTTATAGAGTGCTTGCCTACCATGTATGAAGGCCCTGGTTTAAGCCCCAGACTACTCAAACAAAGTTTGATGATATACACCCATGATCCCAGTACTTGGAAAATGGAGGCAGGAGGGTCAGTAGGTACAAGGTTGCCCTCAGCTATGTAGAAACTTTAAGGCCAGCCTGGGCTGCAAGAGATCCTATCTCAAAACAAACAAAAAACCATCAATAGTAAGAGAGACTGAGACTCCACACAGACATAAGTCAGAAGGTGGTACCCTCAGCTCCCATGGATAAAGTCCCATGACCTCTGAACTTCAGTGTCCTCCCATGTAAATGCCTCTTGCTGATTAGATGAGGACTTTTCACGGACAGTACCTCCAAAACCCCTAGTGCAGCACAGGGATCAGTGTGTACTCTAAAAAGGGATGTGCTGGTAGGATCTGGACTCCCATCCCCACTCCCACAGGTACGTGAAGGTTTCTGGGCTTCAAAACACTCTGCTGAGCAGTCTTCCATCTCTCTTAAATAAAAGTTTATGAGCTGAAAAAAAAAAAAAACCCATCCCTAGCTGCCCACCTAAACAGAGAATTCAGTCATTATCAATAGTCAGAGTGCCATCTCTTACAACAGACTTCAGCAATTTCTTTAGCACCAGATGTCTTGTTCAAGTTCTTAGCAGTCATGACTATTAGCTCAGTGGTTTGAAAGCTGACCCCATCAGTGTTTTCCCACTGCTGGGGTCCTGCTGTGTGGACTAGGGAGATTTAGCCAGTGCTGTGTTGAGTTGGTGATTGTCCCTCAGTGCAGGGGTGCTTCTGTGTTTGTTTACTTCCTTTTGTCCTTGTTAGAACTGGAGAAGGCATCTCTAATGTTGTATTTGTAGAGTCCTCTGCCATCTATTTAGTATCACCACGAACTTGTCCTCCATGAGCGGCTGGGGGCACCCCTGTGGTCACCCCGACATTGAGACACGTTTATTTTGGTTCTTATATTTTCTGACATTTCAGTAGGATTTCAGGAGGAAGGAGACATGCTTATAAGACCTTTTATAAACCTTTTTCTCCAGGTCGGGACAATCCAATCCAACCTTTTTCCTCCAGAAAGGATCTCAGGCCTATGTTCTGAGGAAGAAACCACCGGGCTTTCTCCTTCCCAAAGCACATAAGGTATGGCACAGACACACAGCGAGCAGTTCTTCCACCACAGGTGCCTCTGAAAACCACAAAGGCCATTCAAACTGCACTGGAAAGTCTTCTCGCCGTGACTTACTAGTGGAAATGCACTTCTCTTTATAGTAAATACTCACTTCAATTGCACACCCTTTTGTTTGAAAAAGGATGAGATCTAAAGCTGTGCTTAAACTGTCATCCTGAACACCACCAGGTCTCCTGGAGGGCTTCCTTCTTCCCTGTGGATATGTTCCTGCTACTCATTTCTAGACCATTTGTTTTCCCTGAATACTAAGAGCATCTGTGATGACAGTCTCTACTTGCTGAGTTATTTTTATGTATTTGCTTTGGACATCTTATAATCATCCAGTGGTTAAAAAAAGAAAGACATGAGAATTGTTATATAGTAGGCTTTAAGTTTTAGACTCATCAGAGACAATTATAAAAAAAATGTTAGAAAATAAGTTTTCTAGTATTTCACTACCAAAATATATACACAAGCCAAGTTATTGTGCTATACCTTGTAAATACATACAAACATGATTTATCAGCCAATTTGTAAAGTAAATTTTCCCGTCTGCAAAAACAGGAATTATCTTGGGATGTTTAGAGGAGAGGACATAGAATCAAGTACTGGAGAACATTCTAAGTACTCTGTGTGTGTAGATGACACTGTAATCATGTTCTTTTGTGTACATAACATACTTTATTTTGTATACCTCAAGTAATGTTAGGAAGAGGGCTGAGCTTGTAGCTCGGTAGTAGAGCTTTTGTCTGGCATGCATGAGGCCCTTGGTTCATTCCTAGTACCCCAAAGGAAGGAAGGGAAGGAAGGAAGAAAAGAAGGAAGGCAGGCACACTCACGTGTGTTTTGCGAGCTGCTGATCCTTGTCCACATGGATATCTAGCAATTTCCCCTAACAGAGCACCCATATAACACAGATTCTTAGAAAGACTCTGGGGGTGAGCAGAGGTCATCCTGGTGCACCCTGGGTCCAATGCTTGGGGGTGGGCTGCAGGGCTTGGGTAGGTAGAGTGAGGGGTCAGCCACTGCTCACAGCCTGTTTAGACAAACCCCACAGGGATCTGGCGTTGGCACACATTTCGAGAGCTCTGGGGTCAGCCATTTCGCTGCTTGCAAAAGAATCTATTGGTGGCAGCTTCACAACACAACCTTTTCTCCAATTTCTCCCGTGCCTGATGCACAGTGGGCCTTGCTCACTCTCCTGGCTTACACAGCCCAGCTCCTTCAAGCCACCTTTGGGTCTGTTGAAGATCTAGAGTTCTGCTGGGCTGGGGTGGAGGTGGGGTCCCACGTGTGCAAGATGAAGGAACAAGACAGAGCTGCTCACAGTGCTGTAAGAGTGATGTGGAGTCACAGGAAGCTGGGCTCACAGGGCCAGCTGCACAGGCTGCTTGGGTTTGAATCTTGCATCTGCCGGGAAGCAACTGGGGTTCCTTGAGCCTCCATTGCTCCTTCTCATTTCCTGTCCAGTTGCATAGTCAGTCTTAGCCTCTCTTAACCTGTTTTCCCTTCTGTAAAATGGGAGCGCAATTGCTCTCACTCCTTAGGGCTGATTGAGTACTCCTCTCCCGTATTCTCATTTTATACAGAGAGAAACAGGGGTCCCAAGAAGGAAAGGACACTGTGAGATGGGAGTTAGGTTTGGACCAGCTCATGTTCTTCTTTAGTTTGTTTTTTGAGACAGGGTTTCTCTGTGTATCTCTGACTGTACTGGAACTAGCTCTGTAGACCAGGCTGGCCTCGAACTCACAGAGATCCACCTGCCTCTGCCTCCTGAGTGATGGGATTAAAGGCACTTGCCACCAACGCCCAGCCATCCTGTGCTTTCTAATGATTCACTGGGCAAAGATCACTGTGAGGTGGATTTAATATCATATTAATAGGAGAACACAGATTCTGACTTTCTTGGCCCCATCACACTCCTGAAAACATGAAGTAACTTGGACACTTAAAAAAAAAAGTTGGGTAACTTTTGTTAATGTCAACATGGCATGACTAAAAGAAAGGCCCACCCCGCCTAGAAATTTGTTCCTCAGTAGCAGTCCTCTTTGATTCTCTCTCTGGAGCAAGGCACTTTCTGAGTGCATGAATCATCCTTGCTCACCTGTATCCCAGCTCTGCTATAAGCCACGCCCTTGGGTCCTTCCTGGGTCTGCATGCGTGTCCTACATGTCATTTTTTCTCTTGTCTTACATGGGCTCCAGCTTTAATACCAATTTGCTCTGGCTGCCTGGTTCCCCCCATAGTTATCTGGATCGCCACAACAGACCATGTACCTTAAGGGTCTTCATGCCCCCTCCTTAGAAGCATGCTTCTCCCTTGATGTCCAGCAGGGATGGGCGGTTTTTCCTTCCACAACCACTACCCACCTCCCTCAGCTCGTGTATCTGACTAGAGAAAATCCCTCCCGAGCCTCTTGAGAGGTGTGAAGGGAGAGATCAAGCCAGCAAGTAGGGAACCGCTGAGAACAGAGGACTGCTCTAACAAAACCTGTGAAATACAGCCAGACTGCTGCCTTCATGCTACAAGAGCCAGGATTGAGCCCCATGCAAATGCCTATCCTTTCACTCCAGAGAAATGATCACGCTTTAGAGCTGCCCGATTTTGTAAGTGTAATGACTAAACAAGCCTCCTACTAAGGGAATTGTCACTGTCAACTCTGGGTTATTTATTGATACAGTTTTGTAACTGATAGCCTTAGTTAAGATTAGCTCACATGCAGTTATACAATTTCTGTTTCTGGTTCTTAAAAATCCTATCCAGATTGATAGAGAATTCAAAGTTCAGAAAGCCTTGTTCTCCATTGGATTCCCTGTCCCCAAGCCTCTACTGTACTGCAGCGATGCTGCCGTCATCGGAACGGAATTCTACGTGATGGAGCATGTGCAGGTAAGTTAACAGTCTTACTCGGTTGTTGTTTTTCTTTTCAGTTATGGAGTTAATTACGGCATATATAATGAATTGAACGTTATTATAGTCGAAGCTAATGTTGTTTATTCAACATTTTAATACAGTTCCTTTCCAAGGGCTTACAATTTCGAGTACATACAATGAGGGAGGCATAAACAGTCCTCTAGGTGTCAGTAAAGAGCTACCTATAATGGCAGTAGCCAAACAGGAAGGTGGGGATGTGTATACACGTGTGTGGCGGGAGACTCTTCCACACAGAAAGAGCAAACCA